>NW_027470629.1:0-35030 GCF_051020765.1 Lasioglossum baleicum | reverse complement strand
TGCTATTATTTATTATTACTAATAAATCTAATAACATTAGATTTATGCATTACATTATTCTAATGAAAATATTTTTAGGATTTTTAACTCGTTGAGTATCGAGAGAATTGTTTAATTATTTTTATATGCTTCAGTAATAAATTAAAAATTTACTAAATCAATTTTTCGATCCATTACAATAATTGCGTAGTATTTTTTTGATATTTTACTTTTCTATATAATGTAATTTGTATCCTATGCTAGTTGCTATTCCAATCTAAATACTAATTGACTTTTGGTATTGACTGTTCACAGGTGGTAATTACTGTATTTACGTATTTAATTATTAATTAGCAGCGGTGAATAAGTTTAATCTGTACAGCTGTGGTAATCCTCTAAATACAGGTTGTGGACGTGAGATGGATTCAAAAATGAAAACAGAATAACAAGAAAATATAAATAATATATATAACAATAATCAATGATAGTTCAATTTTATCAAAACTAAATATTTTCCTTCCTATCCAAACTTTTTAACGCTGTTAAAAATAAAATACAATTTTTCCAATATTTTTACAAGAATAATTTACAAGTATTATATATTCTTTGACACAAGAATTAAATTATATCGTATTTCCAAATGGAAGAATATTAAATAAAATTAGATGTTTATAAGAATTTCCTAAATTGAATTTTTTATTATTGTAAGTTAATAAAATAATAATCTAATTGTAGTATCGCGCATTTTCCAACATGTACAAGTGGCCTTCGAAGGCCCAGGTGAATTGGAAAACTCTGGGCCCTTAGCATGACCAAATAAGTTTGAGTTTTTACCGTAAGCAGTTTTAGAACAGTTACTTGTTACTTGTATAATTTGTAAAAAATTTGACTACGGAAAATGTACGAAGGAGAAACCAATCATTTGTAAAAAATGAAATCGATTATTTTGTTTAAAACTATGTGTTTGATTATTTTATTAGAAATTTCTCAGAAATTATGTTGCAAATTATTTCCTTTAATAAATTAGGAATTTCTTTCCGAAAATCACCGTTTATTTCATAAGGGATCAAATAACTCCTCATAGTAAGAATAGATAAATGTAAAATACGGTACGGCCGTTTTTTGTATACCTATTTTTGCAGAAACTCATCAGATTTAAGAGTAAAGGAAACTACGTATTTTTTGTAAAAAACAAATGATAAGTTTAATTTAAAAACAGTTGCAATATTAACAGACTTAATATATGTTAACCTTTTGCACTCGAGAGGCGACTCTCAGTCGCCATTTAATCAGATTCTAAAGATCGATATTAACTGATATATCATTTTTAAAATTACCCAACAATGCATGGAATATCGAGATAAAATAATTCCATGTCTTAATTTTCATAGGATTTCTTATTTGTAATTTTAAAAGTATCGTTAACTTTATATTAGGTCGTCCCATAAATTCGTTCCGATTTTTACTTTTACCATTTAAAATTATACGTCGAATAAACCTTTAAATATTAATAAAAAATTTAGTCGCCCTTTTGTTCTACCACTTCTTCTTATTTCGTTGACAAAGACGTTAATCATCGATATAGTTTATAAATTGTGACGAGAAATGTAAATATCACCGCGAACGAACTTATGGGACGACCTAATAGTAAAAGATTTTCGAATTACTATGTTTTTCTAACGAAAAAATTATCGAGTGCAAAGGGTTAATTAAATCTGTTAATATCGTATAATTAGAACAACCTATCCGTCCCGTAAACCTAGTGTTAAAGACGAAAGAAAGAGTGTCAGAAAACTGTTAATTACTTTAATCCCTTAGATTGTATCTTAATTTTAACTTCGTTTTATTTTGTGAATAAACATCTGCTAAAGTTAAACAATATCTAAATTCCATTAAGTGCCAATTCGTCGCTATATCCCTACAAAATTTGTCAATATTATCGAACATCGTGATAATTATTTAATATCAAAAACAATCTCGAAAAGTTTATAAAAATATAATACGTATATCGTCCAGAGTACAAGAAATTGTACGATGGATTTTTGAATTGCAAATCGATGTTCGCTCTCGGAATTTTACTTAGGGCCACGCTGACAGGAGATCCAATATCGAGAGGAAGAAACACCCCCTAATTTTTTATTTCGACCCACTGATCGCCTTTCGCTGGGACGACAGCAAAGAGGAGGGGAGAAGCTCGAAGGAAACAAGATGGAGTTAACGTCGCCGGCAGCTGTTGGTACCCGCGGTGTAAATAAATGGAACTACTCCACGAGGAGTGTTCGCCCTTTTGTCCACGAATTGACAAGTTGCACACGGGTACACTCGTACCGCGAGATCAGTCGTGTACAAAAACACTACAAATCGCTCGCGTAAACGCAACGGTGATTCCTACTTAGCTTCCAAGGGAGCATGTTCAACCTGCACACCCCAGTATTAATCTTCTCATGTTAGATAACATTTTGAGGGAAAATATTTCATATATATTTCTCTCTACTATTAATCTTTATTTTCTATTTTCTTTTTTTTTTCTGTTTATTGTCTAGATAAAAAGATAATAAAAGTAGACTTATGCTTGAAGTTGAGTCTTCATGTGATTGATAAATAAGTAATTTGAGGAAAAATATTTCATATATATTTCTCTCTACTATTAATCTTTATTTTCTATTTTCTTTTTTTTCTGTTTATTGTCTAGATAAAAAGATAATAAAAGTAGACTTATGCTTGAAGTTGAGTATTTGTGCGATTGATAAATAAGTAATTTGAGGAAAAATATTTGTCACGAATCTTTGTCTGTGTATTTGTGGTATATAATCGTAGAAAAATTTTCATATATATTTTTTCTATTACAAATATCTTTATTTTCCATTTCCTTTTTTTTTTCTGTATTGTTCACATAAAAAGATAATAAAAGTAGATTTATACTTGAAGTTGAGTCTTTGTGTGATAAATAAGTAATTTGAGGAAAAATATTTGTCACGAATCTTTGTCTGTGTATTTGTGGTATATAATCGTGGAAAAAATTTTCATATATATTTTTTCTATTACAAATATCTTTATTTTCCATTTCTTTTTTTTTTTCTTTATTGTCCATATAAAAAAATAATAAAAGTAGATTTATGCTTGAAGTTGAGTATTTGTGTGATAAATAAGTAATTTGAAGCAAAATATTTGGTACGAATCTTTGTTTGTTAATTGTGGAAAAATATAATTATTTTTTTTTTTTTTTATGATGCATATAAAAAGGAAATAAAAACATACTTGTGTTCGAACTTGAGTCTTTATGTAATTTGAGGAAAAATATACATCACGAATTTTTGTTTGTTAATTGTGGTGAAATATTTGATACATATTTTTTACAATAAAATAAAATTTTTTGATAATTAAATAAAAATAGAGTTGTGTTTGATATTGATGATGAATCATTTTTCAGAAATGTAATTGAAATTTGCTGTGCAAATTAGGTATATTCTCTTCTTAACTAGGGAATAAAAATAAAAAAAAGCTTCATAATTAATATTCGACACTTATCAATTTTATTATTGCATTACTATTTTCAATAGTACAAATAAAAATCATGGCACTTTAATTATGCAAAGTTGCTAAACTGTATATGCAAAACGTTAAATGTAATAAGTACAGAAGATCAATGTTATATACTCTCAAATTAAATTCACTATTTTCCTTAGAAAACGTGTTTAATAAAAGTACCTTCCTTTCCGAATAAAAAAGAAACAACAAAATTTCAATTTTCAAAATCCTTGTTTTTTTCTTTAGCAACCTCGCATGATGCTTTATTAACATAATATAATCGTCTTACGTAACATCCAATAACAATGAACAACAATAGCCGACAAGTAACTCTTACGATCTAACATAAATAATTTAATACACGATATTAAATACAAAAATAAATAAAAAAGACACGTAAAGGTTGGAAATATTCGGAAAATTGCAAATTACACGTGCATTCCTGCCTATCGCGGAAGAAAAATATCGCATAAAATTCGCAAAGCGAGATTGCTGCCTACGGAACCATAATTTTCTATAAAGTCCAGGCTTTGCACCTCGCTTATCCGTGGCCGATCGGATCCTGCATAAATATGGGTAAAAATACTGGGAGAAAAATGCGCATAAAAGAAGCTCTTGCATACGCACACTCGACGTATAGGAGCAGGGATGGTGAAAAAGCCGTGGACCATCCCTTGCATCGTTGCTTAGGCGCAGATTATACGGTTAGGGGAGAGCATCCTGAGTACTAACCGTATCGGAAATATCGTTCTGCGGATTTTCAAGCCTGCCTTCGACGCTCCCCCAAATTCAACCGCGTGCAGGAATAATAGGAGTTGGAGGAAATACGCGGCAGAGGGCGGAAATCGAAAAATCCGGATCAAAGCTCCGCGGCGGTCTTCACTCGCACCGACAAGGATAATATCTCGTTAGCTTGAATAAATATCCTGCGCCCCGAAGAAACCACGTGACAATGTGAATTTAATGACGGAAAAGGGAAGTTTGCTTGAAATATGTACATATGTGACGGGAGGAGTTCGATTTTTCGATGTGTAAATATTTATTTCTCTTTTCGATGATTTATTTTCGGATGAATTTCAATGTCTTATTCGTTTTATTCGTTACAAACAATACTGTAATTTAGAAATATTTATTTTTATCTTCCAATGAATATTTTATTTTATTTTATTTATATCTGGTAATGTATATTTATTTTTGTTTATACGATTCATTGAGTATAAATTCGACAGTCGTTTTAATAATTCGTTTATTCGCTTTATTTGTTGCAAACGATTAAAAATGTTGTGGTCTGATGGAATAAAGGACTAGAAATGTTAGTTTTAATGAGATTCTGTATAGGTTCTTCACGTAACAAATATTTATCTCTGTTTCTTTATTATATTGTTTAGTATAAATTTGAATATGTTTTTGTCAATTTACGAAGAATATTTTTTATTTTATTCGTTTCATTTGTTATAAATGATATTATAATGTATAGATAATTATTTTTTGATTTATTTATATTTGTAAATGAAAATTTGATTTCATTTAGTTTAGTTAGTTTAGTTTAATTTTGTATAACTTTTTATTAATTTACGTACAATATTTTTTTGTTTATTCGCTTTATTTCTTACAAATTATATCATAATGCATAAATATTTATTTCTTTTATATTAGGTTGAGGAAAGAGAAATCCATTATTTTTATAATTTTAATTAGATTTATTTTTCCCCAACCTAATATTTATATTTATATTTACGAATGAATATTTATTTTTATTAATAGGATTTGTTTAGTATAAATTTAAACATCTTTTTATTAAAAATATTAGGGTTTGATATAATAAAGGATCAATAATAATTAGTTCATAGTAAAACTCATTTTTTATTTATATAATTTGTTTCCGTTTATGATAATTTATTGAATAAATAATTTTTAAAGGTTAAAAATTTTATTAAAAGACAGAAAAGACACTAAATTAAAAATGCTGCAAAAATTGGAATCATATTTCACATAAAGATGTTAAATAAATCTTTATATTTATGTTATTACAGTTATATAGATTAACAGTCCCTTTTCGTATTGCAAATATATTTTGCTCAATAAATATACACGATTATGTTTATATTGGAAAATTATTTGATAGATTAACACTTAATTATTCGATCGTAAATATATTTTTATGATAAAGAATTTTTTGCAAAAGAAATTGAATAACACGTTTGTGAATAAAATTTGCAATAGAGCACCTCTGCTTGCTGGAATACATGCACGATTTGCGGTCACTCTGGCATTATATTGTACCAAGTGTTCATAAAGGGCTATAAGTGTCGTTTCAAGAGTTTTCGAAGTGCAGAGGAACTTATTAAACGCTATATTTTTAAGAGCTTCGCGGCTTAGCGAAAGTATGTACTTATGTCAACGGAATATGTAAATAAGCACACATATCGACGCTTTTAATTTCTTTTTTGTCGATGACACATGACGTACCTCCACGTTCTTTACGTAATATTCTGGATGATATACTTCACCTATCTGTTTTGTAATATTTGCAATTAAATGTCAAAGTAAATGTACAGTAAATATGTTCAAAAATAAGGATCATTTCAACATCTTAAACAATTTTATTGTTTCTAAAACATTAGTATGAATTAGTACGAATAAATATAATTTTTGATAGTGCTTAGTACAATACTATTTAATATAAAAACAATAACTTTTTACTGGTTTATAAAAACATATTTCACAAATCAAATTAGCATTGAAAGATAAGAAATGAATATAATTTATAGGAGAATTTTATTGACAAAAATTACAAATATTTTTGAAAAAACATAAAATGTTCTTTAGAGAACACTGCAGACTCGGACAACTCTTTTTACTTCAAAGAGAATCGAAAATTTTGTAAAAGAAGTTATATTAATCCGAAAAAAAGGAAACCCTAATAATAGAATCTAAATATATTTGTGAAATTAAAAAAACAGTATTTTTGAATTACAGACTCAATTTTATAGAAAATCCTATAAAATAAATTACTATAATCCAAAAAAAAACCTTAATAAGAGCAACTAGAAATATTTTTTAAATTAGTCAAAAAAGACTTTAATAATAGGAACTATACAAATCTATTGAATTACAAAATGGCGTTCTTTAAAGAATACTACAAATTCAGTCAACCCTCTTCTTTGTCTCAGAGGCAATAAAGATTCTAAAAGGAAAAGGAAAGCATCAAGAATCGCAGACCCATTGAATCATCGACTGCAGCATTATTAGATAGCTTTATTGCTATTCGATAATAACCACTGTATTGGCAGAAACACAGTTAGTTCTATGACGATACTATTTTTAGTAATGATTAATATATATAAATGAATATAAGAAATATTTACTAATGGACAAAATGAGGAAGAAATATATAATTATGATAACTCTCTCGTAATTATGTTAATTCTCACTTCCATTCTAAATGATTTCTGAATTGCAACTGATCTATCCAACTTATCCTTTCTCATATATATTATATTTATAGGTGTAATTATTATATATAAATATATATTTGAATATAAATAAATAAATAAATATATAGATATAAAATAAAAAGAAAAAGTCCATATCACACTTCATTCATTACACGCATACTCGTTTTCATGACAACCTAAATTCGTTCATATTGATATTCCATGAAAACCAGTCCCATTCTTACAAACATCACTTATTTTCACAAAATAAATAATGTTATAAAATAATTAAATATATATAGAAGTATTAAAATCTACGTCTATCATTACCGCAACTGCAAGTCATTTAACTTCCCACATAAACTGCTGAAACAAATTACACACATCGACGAAATAAAAGAAATATACGCTAGTCCATACAACCAGCGATGGAAAAAGCTGACTTAAAAATTTGACCAATTAGCAAACCGTAAATTAGCGCTCTTAAATTTTCAATTTATCGACTCCCGATACGGGTGCAGCAACGAGAAAATAAATATCGACCTTACCATTCCCGTTCCCCAATTATTCATACCTCTTATTTATACTCGCCGCGATAATTGCAGATACATATTTGATCGCAATCAACATTTTAATAACTCCCATCCCCTTAACCCCGATCTGCATAGCATAGTTTTACAGTACCTTTAAAGCGACATTTATCCGAACGTCGAGGATCGCGGGAAAATATCGCGAGGTTCTAACATTGACTTGCAAATAAATTTCGCAAACGGACCGTGAGTTCCATTCTGTCGAAGAGAGCCGTGGATCATTATCGTCTATTTCTCACTTGAAAAACTCGCGAATCGATAAGTCGAAGAAAAGGAATATCCGGTCTTTGCCGAGGTGAATTGAAAGGAAGCACGAGGAACGAAGGATCGCATTGAAATCAGAAATGAATGTCCAGGATACGTCGTTGAGTTAAGGAAAAAAAAAAAAGGAAAAGAAAAAAGGGAAAAATATCCCTCTCCTCTTTGAGAAGCCTTCTTTATCTCAAGTTTTATTTTCATCGCCGCGACGCTTCAACTTGGAAGAAAGGAAACTCGTTGGAGAGAGGGAGACGGACGAACAATCGAGAAAGGAGCGAGCTGAAACGCAAGAACCGAACAGGACGATGGGAGCCGGCCAAGCTTCCCGAAACTGCCGCAACAGCGCTGCGTCGATCACGATGAACGAGAACGAATTTCGTCGGGAGAATAGCGGGAAAATTAAATAAAGCAAATCAATAAATCCTTCCAGATGGTATAATTACTCTGTGCAACGAATTTTATTTTTTCTTCTCAAATCTGTAATACGCATCTGGGAAATCTAACGAATTTATTGCAGAGTTCTAACTTCCAATTATATTAGGTCATCCCATGAGATCGTATAGGTTTATAATAATAAATTAATTATATTTTAATATATTATTATACTGAATATTAAAAAATAATTAAAACATAGTTAATAATAAATTATTAGCGCTGCGGAACAAACTTATGGGATAATCTAATACATTGCTAAGCGCTTCTAGCAACATCTGTTATTTTTCATATTGGAATAAAGATTAAAGATTGAAGACACTTCCTTCCATGTAATTATTATAAACCTCATCTAATCTGTGTATTTTGTTACATCCGTAAATGAAATTAAGTCACGACCCTCGGTTTTTCGAAAAATGAAGGATTAGTGTTGAAAAGTAAAAGTGTTAGGAAGCTCGTCTTTTGTTAAATGTTAGAAGAGAGTTTCCCGAGTTTATCGATATATATGATTATAATTATTTATACTTGCAAATAATTAAAATTAATCATTCAAAAATAAGCCGCCGAATGTATTTTCTACGCACTATTCTTACATTTTTACAAAAAGTTCTTTGTCCAACACGAGTTTTCTATACGGTATCGTATTCTATAGACTTTTCTGAAGAAGAAATCATCCAGAGAAAATGTCGGAATGATGTTTAACGTTGACAGGATACATTTGCAATGTGTAAGCTGCATTTTGCGGCTTTAAGCGGCTTTTAAGCAGCCATTGCTCACGTGATCAAACTTGGCAGAGCTGTAGCTACATCTCAAAATATGGTGACCCATCCTATACAAATATATTATAATATAAGTTTAAATTCGAGTTTGGATGGAAAAAATTATTGCTGGAAAACAGATTTCTTGTTACAGTGTGGTAAATATAGAAAAGTCGTTTTATACTTGTTTGTAAATTATATTGATGTTTATAAGCGATAATAAAATGTAATTAAATTGATTATGGCAGAGGTAAATGTATACATATACTGGTTAATTAAACGAATTATTTAAAATGATTTCGAAGTGAATTTTATAAAAAGGAAAAAAATACAATGTTTACACGATTGCAAATGCTTTAATTAAGTTAATTAACTTGATATTTTGATTTAATTAATATTCGTACTAAATTAAGTTAATTACTATGGTATGTATATGTGAGTATATATACTTCTAATAAAATTGTATATAATATAATTATGTGCAATATCTATGTAATACGTCTGCAAATTTTAAATATGTAAGAATATTATTTATTTATGATCACTATTGTTATATTCGTAATTTTATTATTGACTCAATTAACAAAAATATTTTCCAAATTATTATTTATATAAATGACTACATGAACATAAAATAATTGTCATAAATTTTCGATTTTAATAACTATCCTTCTAATTTTTAGAATATTCTTATTTTCTTTGTCAAATACAGTTTCCAAACATAACAGATCCAACTGCATGCCCCAAAAATTTCCAAAATCCAAAACTAATCAAGGACAATACAAAGGAATAAATTTGATAATTCGTTCGTTTTTAATTTTACTAATTTTTTTTATCTAATGCAAGCTCTAAACGTAACAGATTCAACTGAATCCAACCCCCACAAAACCCATCAAAATTCAACAATAATCAAAAACGATACAAACGAATAAATTAGGTAGTTCGTTCATTTATAATTTTAATTATTATTCCTCGAATTTTTACGACTTCCTAATTTTTTAATATTCTTTGTCCAATGCAATCTCCAAACGTAACAAACCCAACTGCATCCCCCAAAAATCTCCAAAATCCAAAACTAATCGAGGACAATACAAAGCAATAAATTTGATAATTCGTCTATTATTAATTTTACCAATTGTCATAAGTTATCAATTTTAATAACTACCTTTCAAGATCCAACTACAACTATCCTCTATAAAATCCATAAAAATTCATAAATAATTAAAAACAATACAAACGAATAAATCCGATCTATTCTTAATTCGAATTATTATCCTTCGATTTTCGCAATTGCTTAATTTTTTAATATCCGAATATAACAGACGCAACCGCATCCCCGGAACCGTTCCCGTCGAAAAACCCGTCAAAATCCAAAAGTAATCGAGAAGGACGGAAACGAATAAATCTGACAGTCGGCCAAAAATGAGGTTGAACGGGAAGGGGGCGGGTAATTAAATCGCGGGTGCTGCAACTCGCCGAGCCCGGCGCGTTTAAAATTTCGAAGCCACCCCCGGGGGCCCCGATACTCTCTCCGCAAATATTTGTTCCGCGCGGCGGAGGCCGGTGGGAAAAAAATTGTTGATAAAAATAACAAACAAAATTTTCCACTTTCAGCCGGCTAATTAAATCCTGAATTATGAAGCCAGGGTAATAAACAAGTTCGGCTGCTATCGATCGTCTTCTCCCACCCGTTCCCGGCACGCCGAGTGATTCTCAGCGAATTATTCAAATTCTATCGGCGCACTGTTCGATTCAGAATTAATAAAACAACACGGAAAAGCGTATCGCGCGGCGGGCGAAAAGGGAAAAAGGAGAAAGGACAAAACGTAGGAGAGCAAAGGGGAGAGTGGGGGAAAAAAATGTACTTTCATCAGTGGAGTGACGTAACACAGCCAGCGATTTTTTCTTTTTTTCCTTTATTTTTTTCCCAAGCACGACGAGCTTCGCCGTCACTCAGCTGTCTCGTTTCACAGTGAGGTTCAGCAAATTGCAATCTCTCCCTTTTTTCCTAGATTCCCTTATTTGTTCTCCCTTTGCTCCACCCCCACCCCCACCGACGGGCCACCCTCCTGGAAACTCCTGCTTTTCAACGATCAACCCCTCTATCCCCGCTGTCAGATACACGTGTCGACGCCGCGCGTCCCTTCCAGGACGTCTTGACGCGAACACGACACACGCGGTTTCCGTATCTTCACACGTGTGCACAGGTAAAGGTACAACTCGTCAAGGGAACACGCGAATGGACATTGGTCGAGAGATTTTTCGAAAATTCCATCCCCAGCAACGTCAGAGGCTGACCCAGTTTCTCAGAAGTAGCGACGAGTCTTCCACTTCGCTTGGTTTCTTTCGGTTTTCGCGTTCTCTTCGTTTAAACGTGCCCGCAAGGATGAACAGGTTGAAGGAAATTCGGCGGAAGGAAATTTAACGAGTCTGCGGTTTTTTGGGAAAGAGGAAATTGCGATTTTTCGGGCAGGGGTCTCGTGACGAGTTGAAGATCATTTTTCAGACGGTTTTTCACTTGGTTCTAGGGTTTTTCAATCCCCATGGTTCAGCGAAGAGTATAATAAGTAAAAATCGTGTATCGGTTTCTCGTTGGAAATTGTAATTTTATGGGGTGGTATGAAGCGATGAGTTGAAAATAATTTTTTAGACGCTTTCTTTCGATTTCAGAATTTTTTCACTTTTATAGTACAGCGAGGAAAATAATAAATAAAAGAGGTGTATCGAATTCTTGTTTTTGGAATATTGTAATTTTATGGGGTGAGTTGAAAATAATTTTTTAGAAATATTCCTCTTGGTTTTAGAATTCGCCAATTTTCATGGTCCAGTGAGGAAAATAATAAATAAAAGAGATGTATCGAGTTCTCGTTTTTGGAAAATTGCAATTTTATGAGGAAATTTGAATTATATTGGTAATTTGAAAATAATTCGTAGGTCAGTCAATAATTTTGAATAATGAGTTTTCGTTGTTAGAAAATGATACTTTTATGGAGAGATAAATAAGGATAATTTAAAAATTGCACTGAGTAATTAAAAATTAAAGTACATAATTTTGGCCAATGTAATTTTTCAAATAATTTTATGAATACTAAATTAAAGAAACAAAGGTGAATAAAGAACCCAAAATTGCAATAATATTTTGGTAAAATTACAAAGCAAATCATCTTATTTTCCTTACTATACATAACACCTATCCTTACACTTTTGCAAATATATTGTGTATTATAGTAAACTCTTTCTATTCCATCTATTTATTACAGTATATTTTCTAATTCTAAATTAAAATAAAAATAAAACAAGTATTGATATATATCTTCTTAAAAGAAGCAAATACCAACAAAAATTTCTAAAAATGCATTAATATTTTGGCGAAGTTGTAAAGCTGTCACCTTATTTTGCCTACTGAATCTACAAGTGGTTGGTTGACTATTTAAGTGTCGAAAGCGAGGGTAGATCCAAAGAGGGCAAAAAGTATCACTCATTTGCATGTGAAATATCAAAGAGAAAAAAAAAAAATTAAAAATATCGAATTCGTCAGAAAATAATGTTATTTTTAACATAAACAGTAATAATTTGTTTCATTTTGGCAAAAAAAAAGATTTATAAAAAAATTTATTAATAATATAACATTTTTAGCCTTTTTAGCAATCTGACAGTTAAATAACTATCAAATATTTTAATTTTCATATTACCATTAAAATTATTCAATCTTTATGTGGTAAATATGCACGTAAAAAGACACGAAGGTAATAATTATGATATAAAATTGAGAAATAAAAATTTGCATGATAAATAAAAATAGAAATGTATATATTAAATAAAAATTTCCGGCAAAAAATAAGGCGAGACACACGAGAAAAATGAACGCACAGAATGACACGGTGAAGAATAGGGCACAAGGATAAAAGGAACAGAATATTTGTAGTTCAGAAGATAGAGATCAGAAACAGGACATAAAAAGAGAAGAAAGTCACGAGCAAGAGAAATAAACCTTCGCGCCAGTTTCCATCTTTCCTTGTTCACTGTTGCAGTGGAAGCTCCCTTTTTCCAGGAAAATAAAATCGTGGAACACGGTCAGGAATGCAAACACATTTTTCACTTGAAATATGCCACACATCGAGAACGCGGCATCCAAATGCCAATTTTTCCCGTTCCGAATATATTTCAAAAAATCACATTAAAATACCTATTTAAAAAATATTAATATCAAATATATTAATGTTGTATACAGGATGGATGTTATTAGTCAATAAAAATTATTTTTTCAAGAATTATTGTGACAAGGAAATGAGTAATAAAGTGATAGTATACATCAATTTATTAAATAAAATGTGGCATATTTTTTTGTATCCACATGTTATGTAACAGTAATTGTAAACATAATATTGCACTAGGAAACATTTTAAAGTATTTTTTCATTGACCCTATAAAATCTCAAAAGTCCATCATACAAATTCTCATCTTGACATAAAGATAAAAAAAACATAGCATCCCATTTTTTAAATTACACACTGTCCAATTGGTTATAAATAAACCAGAAAATTTATCCCTCTTTCACTTCTTCCCAATCACAATAATTCCAAAAAATATTGTTGACTAAAATGAAAATAAAAAAATCCCAAACGAGCAAGAAATTCTGAAATCGGGATTTCTCTTTGACAGGAAGCTCGGGACGAGCGAAAAATACGAGATTTGCAAGGAAATATTCTAAATATAAAATAGCAGTGTACGGTATCATTTTAATCATAGGAGATTATAAAACTTGTTCCTCTTTCATTTCTCTCTAATCGCAATGATTTTCCGGGAAAAAATCGTCGACTGGTAATATCGTGAACACGGATAGAAGCGATGGGAAAAAATCGGAAAGAGTCAGGACACTCTCTAATCAGAATTTCCCTTTGACAGGAAGCTCGGAGAGCGAGCGAAAAATATAAAAGACTGGCACGCACGAAAGCATTGGAAGGCTGATGGCGACATCAGGCGAGATAAGATGAAAACAAAGGAGAGTGGTGGGGGAAGGAGGGCAGCGCGTAGAGGAGAGCGGTGGACGGGCTAATCGAAACGAATGGGAAGTATCGGCGAGCGAGGGTCGGGCGAAATAAAACATCCACTCGAATATAAGTCCTACCTTCGATCTCCGTTCGATGACAAGCGCAGCTTTCCTCGTGGCTTCGTTCGCGGATAAATCTTACGCAGAACATGTCACCCTCTCGCGCGACCATAAACGACCGTGGGCGACGAACGACTGCGAGGAATTCGATAATGGAAATGCAGCACGACGGCGTCGTTGGCTCCTGGTATAACCAGTAAAACCGTAGACGCTCGAGAGCTACCAGAGGAGCACCGGCAGAAAAAAGCAAGAAAGAGAGAACGAAAGAGCGGAGTAACATGGAAGAAGCGGGAGAAAGAGTGCCAGGGAAAATACAGAGAGAGGGTTCAAAGAGTTCTGGCCCTCGCCCTGCAGTATTTTCTCTATGTGTCTACCTTTTCATCCGTTTCGTCGTAGCTCAGCCATCCTGCATCGCGCGTCTGCGTGTCCCGTATACGTATACGTGCCCGCGTCACGGCTTAGACTGTGGCTGTGTCTCGTAACGGTAAACGCTGCGGTTATGAAAACTTAGTGGCATAATAAATTTTGGAAATGTTCGAGGCGTCCCGGAAAGAGGTAATTGGCTACTGTGCATTGTGGCTAATGGTTTTTTTTCTTTTCGAAACGAGTATTGCAAAATGGGGGAGAGACTCGTGCTTTGTAGTTTTCTCCGTGGATTTTAGTTTTATTTTTTTCCGCTATATTTTAAGGCAGCGTTTCTCAACCTCCTTAGACTGGCGACGCATTTTCAAACTAGTCGGCTCTTTGTTGTTTACCACAATAGTTGGAAAAAAATGTCTAATTACTGGAAATATCTGGCATTTTCGAAATTATTCGATTTTTACATTTTTGATACAAAGAGCAGTTACTTATGAATTAAAATGAACAGCCTGGATATCAAAAGAGATTTATTGCAAACCCAAATTACTGTACCCGTGAAAAAGGTATATGAGTTATTCACAGACCGAGATAATTAATTCTATTTTTTTAAATATTTTGATATGTCAGTGTATCGTCGATGCATAATTTTTTAAACTTTTGTTGTGCGGAATTATTCGATGTAGCAAATGAGAGACAAATTTTGACAGTAAATTTTTCATTTCGTTTTAATTATACAATATTACAAGTAAAATATTTTCAATTATACAGCAGATTCGTATGAATATTTTGTTTAAATCAAAATTTCAAATTTGCATTTATAAACACAAATGAAAAAATACGTTATTCATATAAATTTAAAAATACACGTGATACGTTTGCATTACGCTAAACGAAATAAAAACATGGTAATAGTTAAACCAATACGTATATACACGTGACATTGACTCTGTAAATGCGTCGAACTTCAACAGTTTGTTAAACTACCGTTTTAACTGAAACATTAAACAGAGTTGACGACGATATTACTAACGCACGAGTTCGGAAAACACGTGGTCCCTGTTGCGGAAAGTTCGTGGCAGCACTATCGATTGCAATCGCAAAACCCGAGCTGCTTCATTCACGCTCGTAAAATCAAGTTTGTTATTCGATGAAAGAGGACGCGCCTCGCGGAATATGACAACTTTCCTATCGGCCTTACCGAAGAGAAACTGATTTTTATTTCCGACATGTCAGTCGACGTCGTATTCCAGACGGCGATACACGTATCGTATCGTGTATTGTATATACACGAAACGCGCGCGTGTTTGTTAGACGCGACGCGAACGGCCGTACGTGTCGCTCTGATCGGGCAGTCGCGCGAATCCTTTGCATTCAACGCGTCCAGACACATAACCTAACTTTCTCGGAATTGCTGGAAAAAGCGTCGAACAATTTTTGGCTGAATTAAAGACAAATAAAAGTTTTATTTTCTTCTACCTTCGCGTATCATTAAATATCGATGGTTTATCGAAAAATAAACTCAGCTAATATGACTTATGTGGCTTGTATATTTTAATTTAATCTCTGGAAAAAAATAAAATTTAAATTTTATGATCATACACCAATTTCTATTTTTAATTCTCCTATTTTTTAAATAATATTGGAAATCTTCATAATTGACTATTTAGGGTATTAAATGTGAAAGTTTATGTAAAATAAAATATACTAAGATATTTTTACTGGAAGTATTTTTGATACAAAGAGCAGTTATTATATATAACACCCTGTATATCAAAAGAGATTTATTGAAAACGCAATCTACTGTACCCATGTAAAAGGTATTGTATGAGTTATTCATAGACCAAGATAATTAATTCCATTTTTTAAATATCTTAAGATATTTTATTTTTAGATATATCTAAATCCTATAATAGGATTTCTTCTATTTTATAAATAATACTAGAAATTTTGATAATTAATTATTTACCGTATTAAATGTAAAATTTTATGTAATGTAAAATATCTTGAGATAAATAACAGATTTAATTTGAAAAATAATTGCGATCTATCTTTAATTTTAATAAGTATTGTACATTATATCAATTATTTGCGTTCAACGTTCTCAGAATTGTCGGAAAAAACAGCAAATAAATTTTCTCCAATGTACGGTTGAATAAAAGTTTTATTTTCATGTATATATAGGTATATACAATTCGTGTATATACACGTTGAGATATTTGACAATTTGTTAAAGGTAATATGGTTTTACATTTGTTGAAAATTTGCAACTTTGGAGTGAAAAATAGCAAACTGTTTTGAATGGTGGTATCAAATAAAAGGAACCTCTAGCAATAGAAGAAAAGCTGTTCATTCACACTTTGCAAACCGTGAAATTAAAAAACAAAACCGACTATCAGAGGGCGAGAACATTCTTTTGTAACCGTTGCCTGAATACAAAACCGCGTACAAGCAGCGCATTCATCACCCTAGAATATTTCTCGCGTTTCAAGAAACGCGTCCATTCGATAAATTACAATCCAAATGAAAAACATTTCTCATAATTTCAACGGGGTCACAGCCGTCGTAGCTTAACTCGCGGTTAAAGGAAAATTTATTGTTAATAACTGTCAGAGAAGAATATTAATCTGTCAGATTGGCCAACAAGTAGTTTTACATCTTTTGCAGTTGGTAGGACTTTGTAAGTCGACCAATAAGTAGTTTTGGATTTTTGTAACAAACGGTGATCTCTTGTTTTTATTATACATTGTTTTAATACACCAGTGTCTTTAACGTAAGGAATAATTATACAACTACCCTTATGACAATAAATCAAACTTTAACTTTATTTAATTTTATCACAATTTAAAAAAAAATTTTAAATATAAATTTTTAAAATATAATAATATGTTCATTAAAATTATACAATTACCCTTATGCCAATAAAAAGTTCAGAAAACAAACTTTAAGAAATTTGTAAAGAAATAACTACTGTTTTGTGTTAAAAACAAAAACATAACGTTCTTGGTTAATTTAATGAACCATTTATTAATGTAAATTGTCCGATTCAAATATATTGAGATTTTATTATGTATCATCTCCAAGAGAAAGGAGAATAACAAATTTATTTATATTTGCTTCTTAATTTTATTTCTCTAGACGAAAATAAAATTAATAAAAATTAACACGTTATTAACATATTGCAATAGAAACGTGTCAACGTATTCGTTGTTATTAAAAATAATTATTTCTTCTCGATTTTTATTTCAAGTAAGAATTATCTTAATACACTGTGTTATTTACACCACGAAATTCGTTTTAAAACAAAAATAAAATTGCACGAGCCATATTATTCAAATAACTGAATACAATACAATTCAATACTAGTGAATATTTAACTGATATTTATCGCGCGATAAAATGCATTTAACACTAGGTTTACAGAACCGGTCAATTTGACGGATGGGTTGCTCCAATTATACAATATTACCAGATTTAATTAACTTATATTAAGTCTGTTAATATCGTAACTGTTTTCAAATTAAACTCGTCTTTTTTTCAAGAAAATATGTGATTTCCTTAACCTGTAAATATAACAAATGTCCCTAGAAATAGGTAAACAGAAAACGTCAGTAAACCAAGTGTTAAAGTCACTTACAAAACCTAGAAAAATGTCTGTGACTGAATCTTTACAGTTCGCAATCTAATCCTGTATTCACAGAAAGAAACCATATACCATGTTCACTAGACGGTCATACAGCTACATATTATATACCAGTACGTAACTGCATACAGAATATTCAGGTCACGTAAGTAAGGTACAACTGACTAGATAATTTCACGTGAAAAAAAATGAATTAAAAATGTCGAATAAAGCGTTTTCACTTGAGAGTTAGTTCTCGAGAAAATCCATCTCGAAGGTCTGCTGCCTACTTAGGCTCTAGCATGGCTAACGATGAGGTCAGTTCACTGTACTATCGAGTTTCCATACAATGTCCACGTGATTTTTTCGAGTGTCATATTAACGTAGGCTATCAGTTTTCATCAAACAATTATACCGGAGAGATAGAGTAACAGGAAATGTGTCGATATGATTAGCACTTTAATTGCTTGCAACGCTACCTTGGCCACAGATTCATATCAAGGACAGTAATATTTCAACACGACTGTTTTTCATCGTATATTTTATTAACCCCTTGACATACAAATTAAATACACCTGATGCGATTGAAAAATATTATTTTATTTCGCTAAGTTGAACTAGAGAATGAAAGCTGAAAAGGAATATACTTTCTTTTTAATTTTTATTGATAAGATTAATTCATAAAACTTATCTCTTGACATACAATGGAGAGAAATATTTACCAAAGTCAAAAAACGACTTTGAAATAAATGACGAGTCTAACTCGTCATTGTACGTTCAGAGGTTAATTAAATTTGTTTTCATAATTTCTTGAGGGATAATAACCTGGTTTAACACTAGATTTACGGGACCCGACAACTTGACGGATGGGTTGCTTCAATTATGCGATATTAACAGATTTAATTAACTTATATTAAGTCTGTTAATATTGCGATTGTTTTCAAATTAAATCCATCGTTTGTTTTTTTAAAGAAAATATGTGGTTTTTTTACCCTAAATCTGACGGGTGTCTGTAGAAATAGGTATACAAAAAACCCCCATAAACCTAGTGTTAAAAAATTGAATTCTTTTTTTCTACATTTTCTCAAAATATACGCTTTTGAAAATGTCAGGGTAAAAGGATTTATTTGAATTTGTAAAATTAGCGAAATTATAGACGTTTAAAGTGTGGCATATCAGCATTGCAGAACTGGTAACGAAAACTTTAAACGCGTTTTTCTTGAAACCATATTTTTCGAACTGGCTGATGAGATATTTCGAAAAAGTCCAAGTGTTTTCGAAATAATTTTTGAAAATAGGAAAAATTATTTGTCCGCATAGAAAAGAGATACGAACATGAATCCAATTTTACGTTATAGGTCATGAGACGTGCTATAGGGGAAAAATAATAAAAATTTTGGGAAGGTCCAGGTGTCTTCGAAATAAATTTTGGAAATAAAAAAAAATATTTCTCTAGATAGAAACGAGATACGACCGTAAATACCTTGCATTTTGGTTCACCGATTGATTCGAAATTTGGATATCTTCATCAAATGTACTTTTATCGCGTGAATCATGGATTTAAAATTCCGACGTTTTTTTCTACTTTTGTTTACCATCCAAAGCCGAAAAGCACAAGGAAAATTAATTTTTAAATTTCAAAATGCAGCCATTTTTTTCATTTTTGAAATTTTGCTGTTTCGGTGGTTCATGCTATAGTCATGCTTGTACTAATTAAGATACTTTTTAATTTTTGTTCGTTTTGGATAACCAGGTGGTCTAGAAACACGTCAGCCATTCGAACCTGTTTTTAAAAACACGATGTATCTAAGGCTATATAACTTCCACGATTTTCAATAATTTCGTTGCAAAAAGAATTGAAAATATTCTTGAAGTATAAATAAATATGCATACGAAAACTGCATATCAAAATATATCATAGTTTCTTTAGAAAAAAATTTCAAAAACAAGTCGATTTTTATTAGCTGTATTACAAGAATTTAATCTAGCACAAGCCTAATCTAAATCTGCCATGACCCGACAAATGAAAAAAGGAAAATAATATTATTAAGAAAAACATATAGAAGTGAAACTAAATAATAACATAACAGTAGAATTTTTAATTAAAAATTTGAAGATGATCGGTTAGGCTGGTAAAATTCAGCGTTAAATATGATAATTCATAAAAGATAGAAAAAAGTAGAATTCTGTGGATTTGGAACAGTTTATACAATAGGAGTTCATTGACTCTCTTCGTTACCTACAATTTTTCATTCACTTAAATTAAGTATTCTTTGATGCAAGTGGTTTCAATCGACAGAAGTTGAATTAATCGATAACTGATTAAAATTTAGTTCCAATAAACGGAATTCTATTGTGGAAATTATATAATATGTCCTCCAACAAAACGTTTACTAACACAGTCACAGTCGTTGATGCATATTCACGTCGAATTATGCTTCTAATAGCCATTGACACGACTTTGAAGAACAATTTCTTATAAGATTTTAATAATATGGTATAAATTATATATAATTTTAATAAATTATGATAAATTGTGATTATAAAATGTTTTAATAAATTATAATATGTGTGGCGAATAAACATAGGAAATACGAGTATGAATAAAGAACAGAGTTAGGTAGCGGAAAAAATATTTATGATGCTTGTGAAAGGATAATATTTTTCAGGATCGTCTTTTTCAAAAACTAGGCCTCCAACAGAAAAGGTTTACTTCACCCTACTGATTTATTTCCTCACAAGAAGACACCCTCTGTCCTACTACTCTCCCTCGCACCCCATATGAAACTGACATGCATTACATTTCTCACCTCTTATCTTCGAATATTAAAAAGGAAGCGAAAAAATATTCAGTCGCGAATGTATTAATCTATACAACTTGCAAACATGTGTAATAAATTTCCAAAATGAATTCTCTTTGAAAACAAAGAGTTTTACTTCACATTACTAATTTATTTTTTTATAAGAAGTCGCCCTGAGTCTTATTGTAATATACTCTTCCTGCAATCGTTATGAAACTATTATAAAATTAGTATACATTGTACACCTTTTGTTTTTCAATACAAAGAAATGAAAATTTGTTTAAAATAAAAAGATTTTCAGTTATGAATTTATTAATTTATCCATCTGAAGAATTATATAATAAATTTTCAAGGTCCAAGGTTCCAAGTTTCATAAATAAAATTGTACTTTGTTCTATTAATTTATTTTCGAACAAGAAACTAGTAAGTAAACTAGTAAAACTGATACAAAATTAACATACACAGTGTACGTTTCATCTTCCTATAGAAATACAAAAATCTTCCATTTGCCAATTTAAATACTTTATCCATTTGCAAACTTTTAATAGCTCAAACATGCTTTCAAACACACCTCACATTTTTATCTTCCAATATAAAACAGAAGAAATGAGCAAAATTCTAATTACGAATATATTAATTAATTGATAAATTTAATAGCAAGCATGTAAATTAAATTTCCTAGATCCAAGTTCCATTAGGAAACCTGTACTCTACAGTAGCAATTCATTTTCTCGCTAGAAGCCAGCCCAACCACTTAAACCTTAATTTCTCAACACCTTATATAACATTAACACAATCAGTGTGTACCTCACCCATTATTATCTGATATTAAAACATAAAATAAAATTTCGATTTACAAATTCTATTAGTCTATCTAACTACAAATATATACAATAAATTTTCAAGCTCTGAATCTTTGATATTATAAATACGTCTTATATTCAACACATAAAAGGGAGAAAAGATTATTAATTGCACATACGTAAATTAATTAATTAACAAATTAAGGAAAAAGGATATAAGTTAAATTTCCAATATCTAAATCTCCAACACAAGACATTTACTTCACACTACCAATTCATTTCTTCACGAGGAGACACTGTAACCCTCAAACCATAATTTTTCAGTACCCTATATAACACTAACACAATCAGAGCATACCTTACCTATTATCTTGCGATATTAAAATAAAAAGTAAAATTTCTATTTGCAAACGTTTACAATAAATTTCCAAGATCTGAACCTTTAATATTACAAACATTTCTTACATTTAACACACATAAACAAAACAAAATTACTAGGTGCGAATACGTTGATTAATTAATAAATAAATTAGGTAATAAGGATATAAATTAAATTTTCAAGATCCAAATTTCCAATAAAAGACCTTGACTTCACACTGCCAATTTATTTTTTCGCAAGAAACCAGCCCAACCTCTCAAACCATATTTTTCCAGCACCCTATATAAACTAACACAATTAATGCATGTCTCACCTATTATCTTCCGATAATAAAACAAAAAATTAAATTCCCATTTACGAACTCTATTAATTTATCCAAGTACAAATATCTGCAATAAATTTCCAAGATCTGAACCTTTAATATTGCAAACATGTCTCACATTTAACACAAAAACAAAACAAAATTACCAGGTGCCAATAAGTTAATTAATTAATAAATAAATTAAATTTTCAAGATCCAAATTTCCAGTAAAAGACCTCAACTTCATACTGCCAATTCATTTTCTCGCAAGAAACCAGCCCAACTCCTCAATAATTTCCCAGAACTCCATATAACACTAATAAAACCAATGCATACCTCACCTATTATCTCTCAATATTAAAACAAAAAATAAAATTTCCATTTGCAAACATCTACAATAAATTTTCAAAATCTGAACCTTCAATATTACAAATACGTCTCACATTCGATTCCAGAAAAAAGAAGAAAAATACTAATACATTAATTAATTAACAAATAAATGCAACAACAAGGACATAAATAAAATTTCCTAGATCCAAGTCTCTAGAAGGATATCTCTACCCCACACTGCCAATTCATTTTATCGAAAGAAGTCAACCCAACCTCTCAAACCATAATATCCCAGCACCCCATATAACACTAATACAGCCAGTGCATACCTCACCTATTATCTCCCAATATTAAAACAAAAAAAAATTTCCATTTGTAAACATCTACAACAAATTTTCAAAATCTGAACCTTCAATATTACAAATACATCTCACATTCGACTCCAAAAAAAAGAAGAAAAATACTAATACATTAATTAATTAACAAATAAATTCAACAAAAAGTACATAAATAAAATTTCCTAGATCCAAGTCCCTAGAAGGATATCTCTACCCCACACTGCCAATTCATTTTCTCGCAAGAAGTCAGCCCAACCTCTCAAATCGTAATATCCCAGCACCCCATATAACACTAATACAGCCAATGCATACCTCACCTATTATCTCCCAATATTAAAACAAAAAATGAAATTTCCATTTGCAAACATCTACAATAAATTTTCAAAATCTGTACCTATAATATTACAAATACGTCTCACATTCAACCCCAAAAAGAAAGCAGAAAAATACTAATACATTAATTAATTAACAAATAAATTCAACAACAAGGATATAAATAAAATTTCCCAGATCCAAATCCCTAGAAGGATATCTCTACTCCACACTGCCAATTCATTTTCTCGCAAGAAGTCAGCCCAACCTCTCAAACCATAATATCCCAGCACCCCATATAACACTAATACAGCCAATGCATACCTCACCTATTATCTCCCAATATTAAAACAAAAAATGAAATTTCCATTTGCAAACATCTACAACAAATTTTCAAAATCTGAACCTTCAATATTACAAATACATCTTACATTCGATTCCAAAAAAAAGAAGAAAAATACTAATACATTAATTAATTAACAAATAAATTCAACAACAAGGCTATAAATAAAATTTTCCAGATCCAAGTCCCTAGAAGGATATCTCTACCCCATATTGCTAATTCATTTTCTCGCAAGAAGCCAGGCGAACCTCTCAAACCATAATTTCCAAGCACCCCATATAACATTAATACAGCCAATGCATACCTCACCTATTATCTCCCAATATTAAAACAAAAACAAAAATTTCCATTTGCAAACATCTACAATAAATTTCCAAAATCTGAACCTTCAATATTACAAATACATCTCACATTCAACCCCAAAAAGAAAGCAGAAAAATACTAATACATTAATTAATTAACAACTAAATTCAACAACAAGTACATAAATAAAATTTCCTAGATCCAAGTCCCTAGAAGGATATCTCTACCCCACACTGCCAATTCATTTTCTCGCAAGAAGCCAGGCGAACCCCCTCAAACGATATACTTTCCCGGCACCCTATAGGAAACTAACACGCACAGTGCACGTCTCACCTCTTGTCTCCGACTTGAATCCGAACAAAGGGGGTGAAAAAAAGCGTTTGCCGTGCTATGTTCGCTCCTCTCTCGTTTTACTACCCGGCGCGTGGCAGCGTGACACCCGGTGTGTAAGGAAGGCGCGCGCGTTTAGGTAATTCGCGTGTCAACGCGAGCCGTCCCGGCGTCAAACTGATTTTCGCTTCCGACGTTTCATTTGCCCTCGAACCCTCCGCGACAGTTCTGATTCGCGGCGCATCTTTGTGAGGATGCAATAAATGCACGCGGGATTGCGCACTGGTCCGAGGGGCGCGAGAATCGCGTCGGAGTTACACAAATGCACAAACCGCCTGGCGCTCGCGTGCAGGTGTAAAAGCCTATACAAACGTGTACCTGGCTGGATATGAGCTGCGTGTTAAAGGAAACGAGCGTGCGGAAAGATGCGTGTTGCTATGCGCTGGGAAATCTATACAACGACAATGTTATTCAGCGGCCTTGCATTTTAAGGATTCATCCACGTCTCCCTTTTTATCGCCGTTTGCTGTCGCGTACAGAGTCACTCGCGTTAATATTCGGACACCGTTGTGATTTTTACTTCGATATTTCGTATTTCGATTGACGCTAAACATGGGAATATATTTTTATTCTTTTTATTTATTTTCTACCGTGACGAATGTTATTTGGCAGATTTGGGCTGGATTAGTGTTAAATATTCGAGTTAAAGGAAATTTTTACTTTTATATTATTTGATTATTAGTGATTATAGACTTTTGATTATCACTAATCGCACGAATACCTTTTTTCATTTCTTTTTTTTTTATTAATTTTATATCGTAGGAAATGTCATTTGCTAAGTTTGGGTTAGGTTGGTGTTAAATATTTCTGTTATGGGAATACAGAAATTTTTATTTTTATATCCCGCATTTCGATTATCACTAATTATTCGAATACTTTTTTCTGACCCTTTTTTATTTATTTTACATCATAGGAAATGTCATTTGGCAGATTTGGATTGGATTGGTGTTAAATATTCGTGTTAAGGAAAATTTTCACTTTTATATTCTGCCTTTCGATTATCACTAATCGCACGAATACCTTTCTTTATCTTTTATTTTTTTAATTAATTTATATCGTACGAAATGTCATTTGTCAGGTTTGGATTAGGTTGGTGTTAAATTTCATGTTAAGGAAATACGGAAATTTGGATTCGTATATTCCGTATTTCGATTATCACTAATCGTACGAAAATTTAAAAATTTTGTTTTTTGATCAATTCTATATCGTAGGAAATATCATTTGACAGGTTTGAATTAGGTTGATGTTAAATTTTTGTGTTAATGGAATACAGAAATTTTATGTCGTAGAAAATGTCATTTGTCAGCTTTGAATTAGGTTAGGTCAATCGCTAGATCTAGCATGAACGTCAAAATGACTTTTTTCGGACATTTTATTTTCACGATTATTGAAACTATGCAGTTGCTTTTGGTTTATAAATTATACCGATTTTTGCTCAAATAGAGTCACAATTACGTATGCTTTTTTATTTCCATTATAGTAGTTCTAACGTTAATCGAACAAAATCCCCAAGATCTGAATACTGATGCATTGAGTAACTCGAAAAGTTCGTAGAAAACGACCTCTCTCATTATATCATATCATTTAATACCAATTGCATACACTGTATTTAAATATACATTACAAACCAGAAGTTCTAACGTTAATCTAATGCGTAACTCGACAAGTTCCTAGAAAACGACCTACAAGGTAATCAAAACCATTTAACATAACATTTAATGATAATAAACAATAAAATTGCATGCAGTATATTTAAATGTACATTACAGTCCAATGGTTCTAACGTTAATCTAATGCGTAACTCGACAAGTTCCTACAAAACGACCTACAATGTGGTCTAAACCATTTAACATAATATTTAATAATAACAAACAATAAAATTGCATACAGTTTATTTAAATGTACATTACAGTCCAGTAGTTCTAACGTTAATCTAATGCGTAACTCCACAAGTTCCTAGAAAACGACCTACAAGGTGATCTAAACCATTTAACATAAGATTTAATAATAACAAAGAATATACAATATACAACAATATATTAACCCTTTGCACTCGAGAGGTGCCTCTCAGTCACCAATCGTTTTAATGCCATAGCTTGAATTCGAATAAGCGATAATAACTATTGTAGGAAGCTTAATTTTAGGAAAGTAGGATTACAGGATAACATCAAAGTTACCGATAGACAAATGTTGCTTTTTTCGAAATCAAAAGTTGAGTTTCGCGAGCTTTACAGGGGACGAGGCGCGAATCGACGAAAGCTTTAAAAGAGAGACCTTCGACGGTATATGCAGAGACTTTTGTGAGATTCGAGAGACTAGAAAGATTTGAGAGATCCAAGAATATCATGGTCAAATTCGAAGAAGCGTTTATTGTCTTCCCACTCGTTAAAGAGTGGAATTTCCTGAGTTCTATTAGTTGCTTTAACTGTTCTCGTTGTATCTTCGATTCTTTCTATAAACCAAGGCGAAAAAAAACACACCTTTGGTTCTCTACGCCATATTAAAAATAACTACACGCGAAATATCGAAATAAAATACTTCCGTTCATTCCAAAAGCAAACGCATAATTTTCTTTGCATATTTTCACATATGGGGTATTACCGAACTTATAGAAACGTATAAAAAAAGCTTCTTCTTCATAGCGAAAAATTCTTCGAGTGCAAAGGGTTAATTAAAATAACATTTAACGTTGGTCGCGAACTGTGTCGAAGAAGACTAGATAAAGATAGACGAGACGAGGCCGCGCGTGATAACCGACGGGCTGGGGACATAGGATGCGCGAGGCTTGGCTGCGCATGCGCGCGTATCGCCGATCAAACTGCCACTCGTTGCGAGGCGCGCGCACGTGACGCCCGGTGATATATAGGATTTTTCACGAATGGAAGCGTGTATTTTGAAGAGAGGAGCGAGTGCACTGTCAATACAGTTTGTTCCTTTAGAAAGTCAGCCGTATTCCCTCCTGGTGACACTCCAACTTCGGCCACACACCTGAGCACCGGCGTCGCGCGATACGCGTTCGCTCGGGAGAGGTTAGGAGAGGGGACGGATGGGAAAGGTTAAGGGCCGCGAAAGCAGGGGGGTTCGAAATTGCCGAGGGTGAAAGTCGCGGCGAATCTACACCATGGAAGACACCGAGCAGGTCTTCCTGCGAGCTTTTCGCTGGAATAAAGAGACGCGCCGAGGCGGGAACTGATTTCATACACTCCTGCATCCTTCCTTTCCGTTTCTTTCACGCAGCACCAAGCACACCGGTGCTCCTCCGAGTATTCATCGAATATTATTCATCTGATTATTTTTAATAACTTCGCGTTGATTAAAAATTCTTGTCCCGTGCTTCGATTTTTATTTTCCTGAAATTTCAATGCCGATACACGAATCGAGTTTAACGCATCTGTAAACTTCGTGACGATTATAGTTTTATTTTTGATTCCTTTTTCTGTTTTTGCTGTTTATAATGTAAACGGGTATTGGAACTGTAATGTAATGTTACGTTTATTATTAGGTGTGAGTATATATATTGTTGTATTATTGTATCGGGTTCTATATATTTATGTTACTATGTATATACTTGTTATTATGTATGTATGTATTTTACTTATATATATTATAAATTAGATGTACTTATATTTATATATATTTATTTATTTATATATTTATATTTTATATCCCATATTGTAATTTATTATTACCCGTGGACTGAAATAAATAAATAAACGTGGGCTCTGCATTTTTTAAATCGGATACAAATATGTATAGAATGAATTGCTTGCTTTTAATTCGTTAATTAATTAGAAAGTTGAGAGAAATGGGAGATATGAGGATAATTATTCCTTTATAAATGAAGTTCGGTAAATAGAGATATATGTGAATTTTAATTTTTTAGCCGTATCGCGAAATATTTATTCGCGTTTAATATTGGCTGATGTGCTGTATGTAGGTTATTTCACAAAAATGAATTTAAATCTTTTGAAAATAATTATAGAGAAAAACGATATTTTATCAAATTAAATTAAATAGGATTACGTATCCAATTGTTTTTTTATCTACAGTGTGCAACAAAATGATAACACATCGTTTGAATTTCAGTATTTCTCTTAGCAAAAAAAAAAAAGAAAATAATTATTTTATTTTAGAAAGAAAAATTAGTTATATATAATACTATTGCTAAAAACATTGGAAAAAAATTACTATCTTTGGAATATTTTTACAAAAATAGTTAAAATCGAAATTTTTTATTCGCGTATCTTTTCTTCGTAACTGTACTATCATTTTATTGCATTTAGTATTTATAAAAAAGGAAACATACATTGTATGAGCCTTAAGAAATCATTTATCACACATATTGTATCTTCATACACTGATGCATTTATGATATAATGTACAGCTATATTTTCTTTTTTCACAATGAAATTAATAATTACATTCATCCTAACAATTAACTAACTTTTTAAATATTCCAAACGTCAATATATCAAAATAGGAAATCATTCTCTATATAAAAATTCTTTCAACACCTTTTAAACACTACTATCCTTATCGCAAATATAAAAACGAATTCTACACTTTCATGGATCAATAATATGTAAATGAATTCTTTTTTTTAACAAAATTAATAATTATTGTTATTTTAATGGCTACAGAATAATCTAAAAATATACGCTGTGATCAGTTTGAATAATAAATTTAATCTGAAGTGTCAAGGAAAGAATAAACAAGAATTGATACTCAATAAAACAAAGAAATATACAACCATTGTATCACGAATAGCAATTACCACATTATCAACAATTATAACAGCTTACGTTAATTTTTCTCAAACATTTTATTATAAATTTGAGTATAAATCAAAAACCACAACAATTCTCCGTGCAAAAGTTTTATCGACGTTATCCAGAAATTACAAACCGCACTGCAAATGAAACAAAAATATAATTTCACGTCTGTTTAGTTGTCTGAACAAAAGATTTTTCCTGCCTCGAATCTCTCTCTCTTCGTCTCTTATCCGTTCGCGCTTTTCATTATTTACAAACTCGATAAATCGATCGCAGGCAGCCGGCTGGTTATTCCTCGACGCAATGAAATCACGAATTCATAAGGAACAATCAAATTTAACGTTCGAACGAGCCTTGAAAAATCGCATATCGCTTCAGCGAAGCGGAATTTTCTCAATTGATATCCGACGATACGGGCTCATCAGGCGTGCGCCCGTCAAGATTTCTCTTCGATAAAAAAATGAGAGTCTGTTTGCATAACAAACGACCCGCAGGAGACCAACGTGCCGATTATTGCAGAGGGCTGTTAGCAAAGGGAGCGAAATCCGCGTCAGCAAAATCCGTGCATACATTACCAAGAAATTCGCGTTCATTCAGACCGGAATATTAAGCACGAAAGGAAAAAATAATCTTAGATGTTGGAAGAATAAATGAGAATATTTTTGAAAAATTTTTCAAGTACTGCTGCTACGTTTCTTTGATCGTGTAACCTTTTGACAGGAACGTGAAATGATTTAATAGTACAAAATTTTACTCAATTTTTTAATTTAATTAGTTTTTGTATTTAATTTCCTTTTTTAATTGACCTTAATATTTAACTTTCTTTTTAAACTAATTTGAATATTTAATTTTCTTTCAATTTAATTTAACATTTAATTTTCCTTTTAAATTAATTTTCAATTTTTATCCTTTTATTTTCTTCTATTGGTACTATTTCAATTTAACAGTTTTATAATTTTTATAAATCAAACTCATTAATATCAAATATTATTAAAATAATTAAACTTTTGTAACTTTGAAACTTTTTCCATTTAGTATCCTAACGTTACTATAATATTCTGTGCATTAATAATTTAAACAATTAATACAGTAACATCTAAAATAAATAATTCGTAACACTGAAAATAATTTTAGAAGCGTTATTCCACGAAACTGTATCCGAGATGATTTATTATATTTAATATCTTCTACGAAATTAAATATAAAATATAAAATAACAAATTAAGAATGTTGTCCAATATATCCAAGTGTAATTAACGGTGAACAACAAATTGAATAATAAATTCTAGAGGTGAGACACGATCCAGTGTACGTTACTAAACAATGCGAGGGTAAAAAAGTTTTTGGTAATAATAATACATATTTGGTAGTCTGTATCCGCTCGTGTTATCCAAAGAAACTCGTTCTTTCGGATAAATTCAAAGTACCGGTTCGCAACGGTAAATGTGGAGACGAGGTTTCAATCCAAGCTGGGTAATGGGACATAAACAAGTGTAAAATGACAACGCGATTAGCAGTAGTTTCCTTCTCGGAAAGGAACCTGATAAATGGCTACACGCTTGCTCTAATATGTATATTTACGTGTATAACTAATAGTCGAATACCTTCTAGTATATTAAATAAATTTCAACAATTTAGAAAGAAACCTAAAAACGAAACAAAAAAAGGTATAATGAAACTTTATTTTATGAAATGTTATATAAAATTGAATTTCTTAAAATCCTTTCAATACAAAATATTCGAAACGATATTAAAAATATTATAGATAATTCAATATAAATTATTAAGCAGTATTTATATCGAAAATGTTATTGAAAATAAAAATTGAAAACTAAATGAACAAAATAAATTGTCGAGTAGGAAACTATTATTAATAAAATTTATATTTAGTGATGTTAATATCTTAAATTTGATACTGTGAATTTTAATATATTAACGTGAGTAATTTGTGTATCAAATATAAAGTGATAATAATTAATTTTCTTCAAATTCTGTTATTAATATTCCTAAAGCTTCATGAAAAATTAATTTATAACAATTTTATTCTCGCGATAATAACATGTATATAAATAAAACTGTGAAACTACGTGACTATAATGGAAAGCGCTTGGTGGCGTTATTAGCTCCTTCTATTTCCGATCTTTACTACCAGGATATAATTTGTGTCTCATTTATAGGTGCTATAGGCTTTGCTCGATGTTGTACGCGTGCAAATTTCGATATGTACTGACAGCACTTAAATCAATTTGTAAATTGAAAACGTCCATTAATAAAATATACTAGTATCATTGGTAGAAGCGCAGGTGAAATTATTTCGAAGCAATTAATAACGTTGGCGTAATATTTCCAGGCAATATTAATTTCGCGAATTCGGATTGTTCTTCCTTGTCTAAAAATTCGTCAACTATATTCACGCTTTATAAACTTAAAACAAGGTAGAAAATATTTATACCTAATAAATAATAAATAAAAAATTTAACTGTTTCAAGCTTTGCAATATAATATAATATAAAATAATATAATACAATATAATATGTATTTAAAATATAATACAACATAATATAAAAAAAAATATATATATATACATAATTAAATATATTACATAAATACATAAATAATAAATAAATAAACACAGAACGATAATTAAATACATTAATTTATTACTAATTTTAAAATGTAATATAACACAATTTAAATGTAATACATTATGTATATATTACTTAATAAAATCATTCTATATATAGTATTTATATAGTTTCTATATTATATAATTTTATATAAATATAATATTTATATAACTATATGATATTGTAAAATTACTAATACATTAATGTATTTAATCGATTACTAAGAGTGTACTCAATTACTAAGTGTGTGCACTTTCATCAATATGACTTTATTACCTTATTTCTTTGAATTTGAAAACAAAACTTGCTTTGTCCCTAGAAAAGCACTTCATATTTCGCGCCAGAGGGCGCCCCATGTGTGTGTAGGATTAGAGTAACCGTCACTCAGCCAGACGTACCCTTCATAAGCCAATAAAAAAGATCCTTATTCCGAACATACTTCAATAACTCATTGTTCTATAAATCCTTTAAATCCTTTAAATTGCTATGTGTATTAGCTTATAAAGCTTCCCTTCTTTCGTAACGTTCCTAACCTCAAAATTTCTCTACCTTTGCTAGGATAATATGATTCATTCAAAATATATTTTTACACTAACATTTATAGTAGATTTTTTTTTAATATTTCCTTTGCTATCTTTTTTTTTAATAAAAATAAGTTGGTTTTTGTATATATACGTTTGAAATTCGTTCTTTTAGACAATGATATAACGGTTCAAAGCGTGAATTATTTGCATCTGAAATTATGAACGCCAAATTGATCAAAACTGGTGAACGATTTCCTGTCGTATCTAGTTATCCGTCAAATTCACATTTGATAATTGATCTGAATGTCGAGAGCGAATAATTAAACACGCTGTATTAATCCTGAATGGTGGATTAATTTGTATAACTAATTCGACTCGCTTCTATCGAGGTTTTAATTCCAATTACTGTCTGGATTCAAAGATGTCGCTAGATTCGATGCAATCGACCACTGTCGGAATTGTGTCAAGTGAGACTGACGATTATCAAGTGATTTTAATTAATTCTAACCTACAAGTCTCTTCATATTTGATACTTTTTTGTTCAAACACCTATTTTACGTATACGTGACGTCCAACTATCTCAAAATATGTAATAAACTGGTAATAATTGGAATAAAAAGAAACTGTACGAAAAGAAAAATAATAATTCGTTCTAAAATCTATCATTCAATAATAAATATTCCTACATATAAAGTATGTAATACTATTTTCTATATGTAACAGAAATATCTATCGAAAGAATATATTCAGAAAGTCAAAAATTTATAATTTCCTAAGAGTTTGTTATAGACTTTAAAAATAAGTAACATAAGAAACTATGTAATTTTCTTAATTGATGAACAATCTTACAAAAATCTTCTACATTAGATTTTATCCGTATTACTGAATAAAAATTGCAAATAATTTTTACAATAAATTTCCTATTTTAATTTATAATAAAATTTTCATTTATAAATATTTACAATATGACACAAAAGAAAAGAAAATATGAAATAAAATAAAGTAAGATATTTTAATTTGAAATAAAATTTAATATATATCGTAGAACTTTTGTTAAGACCATATGAACCTCGTTAAACATTTGCCGCACGATTAATATGTTCTATAGACCCCGGTTAAATAAAGATCGAATCAAAAGGTACTTGTAACAGGAACCGGAAAAGGGTACGTACCAAATTTTTATCTTAGCACATTCTCGCGGTGTATTGAAGAAAATAAAGACCTCTGTGAAACTGGGGATCGCGATACTAGCGCTATTCAGCCGGCAACTTCTACCACTTCGTTTTTCATTCGCCTCGTCTACTCTGTAATAGGGACTCCGGTATAATACATTATGGTTCGTTTCGTCCTGTGCGTGTACATTGTGCCTCTACTGTCTATTCACTGCATACGTGTCTGAATCCACATGCTATATTCCCGTTCGACGTTCGCGATAATACGAACGTGAAATTATGCGATTTACGAGCAATTGCGACGAGATAATAAAGTGGAAGTAAATTGAAGCAGCGAAATGAGGGGCGGATAACAATGTAGTTAATTACGATGGTATATTTTATTATGGCAACAACAAAACTTCAACGCGGAATTAGATTTGTTTAAGAACGAAAAAGGCTAATAAATAATTTAATAACCGACTATGTATATCGTTCCATTTGATTGTTATTATTTACGAAATATTATATTTTACGATGTCTATGGTATGTATGCACTTGGAAATAATTAAACGATATTACGAGAATCGATTTTAACCAAATATCGTTTACAATAATAACGACAAATAATAATTTGTTCGTTTCCAAAGAGTATTAAATTATTATTGTTTATTCTTATAGATATTTATTATTAGGGGTGTCTACTGTTTCATTTCGTCATTCTTTATAAATATGTTACTATAAATAATTCATTTATACCATTTCTTGTCATATCATCGAAAACCGTTTACTAATTTCTTCTCATGAAAATTTCAGAAATTTGGGAAAATTGAAAATCCTTCTATCAAGATCGAAAATTGAAAATTCGTTTCATTCATAATTATTTAATGATTTTCCAACATGACAATTTTCTAAACTCTTGAAAAATAAAAAATGAAGTGAGTAAAAATACAAATTTAATTATTTCAAAGTATCACAAACTCAAATAAAATAGTAATAACTTCTATCACGTTATAAAAGAGTCTGCAATCCGACGTAGAATAACAAATAATTAAAACAATTAAATATACTGGTAACAGTAGATTTCCTTTTATAGTCAGTATTAGCCGAATGAAATGAAATTACAACCTATATTTACAGCTACTGCCTGTGCACAATAACAAAACGCTTCCTTAAAAGTAGCAAAACATAAGTTGAATACGACTAACGTGACCCACATTGGCATAAATGGAACCATAAGAAGTGTGCACAGCGTGCATAATACAATGTAAACAATAATAGAAATGCATAGTTGATACTATATGCACCGCTAACTTTGTGTTTGCATAGATGATAGTAACGGTGTTAGTTAAACAAAGTAGAACGTTCAAATTAATTGGAAGACTGTTGGACAATTCTAATCTTCCGCTCTACGTTGGTAGACGCTAACTAGCGACATCTTGTATTTTTGATATTCAAATAAAATGGTGGACACTTCTTCCCAAGCAATCGTAAAGTGAACATGTGTAATCATTGTGAGCAAATATCCCAGTAAACCTAACATATCCACCGTATTTTACAACAGAGACAAATCAGTTTTCTAAAT
>NW_027470628.1:0-35031 GCF_051020765.1 Lasioglossum baleicum | reverse complement strand
GTGACGTTCCGACAGCGTTGGTACGTATACAGAGAATCATATGAAATAACAAGAAGTATCACAAAATATTGACATGAACGTACACTCAACTAATGCTTTTAAAATACTTTTGCAAAAAATGCAATTTTTTAATATAAGAATTGAAAACTTTTGAAATAATCGAAAACATGAGAACAGTAAATTACAGTACCTGTATATAGATAGAATACTTCGAAAGAATACATACGGTACAATATTATGCTTAAAGAAATTAACGAAGCTTATCCAGTAGTGCAACTCTGAACTGCCGTAAGTAGTTACCAGACATCGCCAGTCGTGTCGTTTCGAAAGCGTAAGTGCGCATACAGGCAATCGTATAAAATAACAATAAATTCACCAAAATAATGTAATGATCGTACATTCAACTAATTGAAAGGACGCTTCTACTAAGAGATATAATTTTTTATACTGAAAATTGGAAATTTTGTAGAAAATCGTAAATACGATAACGGTATGTTTCAATATGTAAAGATAAATAGAAAACTGTGAAACAATGCAGGCGGTACAATATCAATGTTATAGAAATGAACGAAAATTTTATATTGGTGACGCTCCGATCTACCAAACGCTACAAGAAGACTATTCGAGCCGTGTCGCTATGCAAGCGTAAGTGGGTATACAGACAATCATATAAAATAGCAAAATGTTTAACAAAATAGTGTCATAAATGTACACACAATTAATGCCTACGGCACTTTTACTATGAAATACAATATTTGAACTAAAAATTGATAATTTTGGAAAAAATTGGAAATATCGCAACAGTAAATTGCAGTATGTATAAATAAATACAGAACTGGAATAAAATTCATACGGCAGAATATCAAGACTAAAGAAGTAAAAGAAGAGCATACAGTATTGTCGCTCCTATCTGCCACCCCCCCCCCCCCCCCCGGGCAATTACAAGACGACTCCAGTTCTCTCGCGCCGGATGCTTAGGTACGCATACAGACAGTCATATAAACTAACAAAAAGATTTACAAAATACTGCCATAAACGTAAACTCAACTAAATCCAGTGCTACTTTTCCTAAGAAGTACATTTTTAGATATGAAAATTAGAAATTGAAAAAAAAATTGAGAATATCATAACAGTAATTGCAGTGTGTATAAATAAATGGGAGACCTGAAGAAATGTATACGGTACAAAATCAGGGTTAAATAAATTAACGAAGACCATCGGGTAGTGCCGCTCCGATGTACCGTACGCTACTACAAGGCTACTTCGTTCGAGTCACGCCAGTACGCTGATACGCATACGGTGAATTACCAAATCGCGACAATCCGATATACCGTAACCAATTACAATTCCACTCCAGTCGTGTCGATCCGGCAGCGTAGGTACGTATACAGGCAATCAAATAAAATAACAATAAGCTTAACAATACATTGTCTGAAACGTAAACTCAACTAATTCCAAAGTCACTTTTACTAAGGAATATAGTTTTCGACATTGAAAATTTGAAATTTTGGGAAAAATCATGAATATAAAAGCAGTAACTTACAGTATGTATAAATAAATGGAAAACTGGGAAAGAATGCGTACGGTACTTAATCGTGGTTAAAGAAATTAACGAAATCCACCTAGTAGTGCCACTCCAATCCGCCGTAAGCAACTACAAGTCCGCGCCAGTAGAGTCGCTCCGGCAGCGTAGGCACGTATAGAGACAGTCATATAAAATAGCAATATGATTAACAAAATATTGTCATAAACGTAAAATCAAGTAATGCAAAACTCACTTTTTCGAAGAAATACAAATATTTAATAAAAAATTGAATATTTTGTTGAGAAAAAGTTGACAATATCAGAACAATAAATTACAATACGTATAAATTAACTAAGACTCGGAAGAAATGCATTCGGTACTAGATCTTGGTTAAACAAGTTAACGAAGGCCAGCCAGTGGCGTCACTCCGCCCTGCTGCACGGAGCTACAAGACCACGCCAATGCGTGTCGCTTCGACAGCTTATGTACGTATACAGACAATCATATAAAATAACAATAAGTTTAACAAAATATCGTCGTATACGTACACTCAGCTAATTCCAAGTACACTTTTCTAAGGGACACAATTTCTTAAAAGAAGAATTGAAAATTATAAAAAGAAATCGTAATACCATAACAGTAAATTCCAGAATGTATAAAAAGTATCTAAAAATAGAGGCAAATGCTTACGGATAGAATCAGGGTTGAAGGAATTAACGATAACCACCCATAGTGTCGTTCCGAACTACCGAAAGCAACTAAAAGACCACTCCTGTCGTGTCGCTCGAAGCGTAGATACGCATACAGGCAATCATAGATGATAATAACAAGCTTAACAAAGTATTGTCATAAACGTAAACTCAACCTATTCGAATGAGACCGTTACTAAGAGGTACAGCTTTTTAAATAAAAAATTGAAAATATTGTATGAAAATCGAAATTATAGCACTAAACTAGAGTATGAATAATTAAATATGAAACATGGGAGAGAATGCATGCGGGTCAAAATCAAGGATAGAGAAAAAGCGAAGATCATCCAGTTGTGCCACTCCGAAGTTCCGTACGCAACTACACCGTCAGCTTGTTCCTATAGATTCGGAGCGCTGCTAGGATTACGGTGATGAGCAGTGTCGTGTCATTACGATCAACCGTACTTAAGTTCACTCCTGTCGTGTGGCTCGGTGGAGTAAGATGTTGTACAGAAAATCAAATAATACAACAACAGACTCGCAAAAATATTTTCAGAAACGTAACCTCAACAAATTCCAACGATACTTTTATTCGGAAATACATTTTTATGATTTCAAAATAGAAAATTTTGAAAAAAATCAGAAATATCATAAAAGTAAATTACAGTATGCATAAATAAATAGAAGACTGCGAAGAAATGCATACGTTAGAATACAAGCTTAGACAAATTAACAAAGACTATCCAGTAGTGCCGCTTCGGTGTACCATATTCCACTACAAGATCACTCCAGTCGTTTCGCTCTGGAAGCGTACGTATGTGTTCAGACAATCATATAATGCAACAACAAATTAAACAAAATATTATCATAAACGTAGACTTATCTAATTCAAAAGACACTTTCACTATGAAATACAATTTTTTAAATTAAATACTGGAAATTATGAAAAAAGTCGGATATATAACAACAGTAAGTTACAGTATGTAGAAATAAATAGAAAACTGAGAAAGAATTCTTACGGTAGAATAATAAGGTTAAATTAAATTAACAATGACCATCGAGTACTGTCACTCGGATAGACTGAGCGGAACTACAAGACCGTTCCAGCCGTGTCGATCCGGATGCGAAGGTGTGCATACAGACAATCATATAAGATAACATTAACCTTAACAAAATATCGTCATAAACGTACTCTCAACTAACGCCAAAGGAACATTGTACAGCGAAATACAATCCCATAATCTAAAAATTGAAAATTTTGAAAAAAATCGAAAATATCATACGGTAAACTACAATATGTAGAAATAAATAGAAAACAGCGAAGGAATACATACGGTACGATATCAAGGTTAAAGAAATTATCGAAGATCATACAGTAATGTCGCTCGGAGCACTCGACATATGTATAACACCACTCCGGACGTGTCGCACCGGAAGCATAGGTACGTATACAGACAATCATACACAATAGCTATAAGTATATCAAAATATTGTCATAAACATACGCTCAACGTATTCCAAAGACACTTCTACTACGAAACACAATATTTCTAACTATATATATAAAATTTTGAAAAATCGAAGGAATCGTAACAGTAAATAGCAGTATGTTGAATTAAATAGAAACCCGGGAAAGGGATGCATACGGTACAATATTATGGTAATAGAAATTAATGAAGACCATACAGTAGCGTCGCTCCGATCTTCTGAACGCAACTACAACACCACTCATGTTGTGTCGTTCCAGCAGCGTTGGTACGAATACAAACAATCGTATAAAATAACAATGAGTTTAACAAAATAATGTCATAAACGTAAACTCAGCAAATCCAAAATGCTCTTTTACAAAAAAATACAATTTTTTGAACTAAAAATTGAAGATTGTGACAGAAATCGAAGTCATCGAAGCAGTAAATTGCAGTATGCATAAATAAATGGAAACTGGCGAAAAATGCATGCGATACAAAATCAGGGTTTTTTTTTTTTTTTTTTTTTTTTTTTTTAAAGAAGTTCACGAAGACCATCCAGTAGTGGCGCTCCGTTCTGCCTAACGCAACTTCAAGACCTCGCCAGTCGTTTTCTTCCTTTAGCGTACATTTGTGTACAGTCATATAAAATAACAATAAGTTTAACAGAATAATGTCTTAAACGCACGGCCAACTAAATCCAAAGTCACATTTACAGAAATACCATTTGTTAAAATATAAATTGAAAATTTGGAAGATAACAGAAAATATGATAACAGCAAGTTACTGTATTTATAAATAGATAGAAAGCTGCTAAAGAATGCATACTGTACGAAATCAAGGTTATAAGAAAGAACGGAGAATATCGAGATGTGCCGCTTGGATCTCCTTACCATACTATATGGCCTCGCCACTCGTATCTTTCCGGCAGCGGAGATTCGTATACAAACAATCATATACAATAACCATAAGTTTATTAAATTAATGCCATACACGTACACTCAACGAATTCTAAGTCACTTTTTCCTATGAGATACAATTTCTGAAATTAAAAATTAGAAATCTTGAAGAAAATCGAAAATATCATAAGAGTAAGTTTTAGTATTTGTAAGTAACTGGAAAAATGAGAAAGAATGCATACGGTTCAAAATCATGTTTTTAGAAATTAACAAGACTGTGCAGTAGTGTCGCCCGATCTGCCGTACGCTACCACAGGACAACTGGAGTCGTGTCGCTGCGGCAGCGTAGATACGTTCAGAGGCAATCATATAATGCCATAACTAATTGAACAAAATATTGTCACAAGCGTAAACTCAACTAATTCTATAGACACTTTTTCTACGAAATAGAATTTTTTTTAAAATAAAAATCGCAAGTTTTGACAAGTCGAAAATATGCTAACAGTAAAATGCAGTTTGGAACAAATTAGTAGAATACTGGGGGAAAAATACATACACAGCAGAATGAATGTTAAATATATTAACGTAGACCAACATGTAGTGCCGCTCCACAACTACAAGACCACGACACGCGTGTTGCTCCGGAAACATAGGTACGTATAGAGACAATTGTATAAGATAACCAGGAATCTAACAACATATTACCATAAACGTACACTCGCCCAATTCCAAAGACACCTTTACTATGCAACAGAATCATTTGAACAAAAAATTAATAATTATGTAAAAAATGTAAAATATCATAACAATAGATAGTAGTATGCATAAATAATAGAAGACTGGGAATAAATGCATGCGGTACCAAATCAAGGTTGAAGAAATTAGCGAACATCATACAGTACTGTCGCTCCGATGTACCGAACGCCACTGTAAGGCTTCGGCAGTCGTGTCGCTCCGGCAGCGTACGTACGTATACAGTCAATTATGTAAAATAACAGCGAGCTCAGCAGAATATTGTCATAAACGAAAACTCAACTAATTCTGAAACTCTTTTACTAGAAAATATAACTAGGGAAATTAAAAGTTTGAAATTATGAAAAAAACTCAAAATTTGGAATTTATCAAATTTGACTTATTATTTTCTGTTTTTGCTTACGTTTTACATGTCCGACACATGAATGTCCGAGCACCTATCACTATCCCGAGAATCCAACAGATTCTTTCCCCAAACCAAACCAGACGAGGTACATGTCAGTCCACTCCATGCGTCCATTTAATGTATTTATCATTGCAATTTAATAACTGTATGTTGTTATCGGCCCTCTTCGATTAACTTGGGCATGGCCGACACATGTATGTCCTAGAACCTTACCCAATTACGGAAATGCAACCGAAAATTCCACATAACTTAGACCTTCCGTAACAAGGCAGTTGAATCCTCCCGCACATCTTATGTACTTATTGTTAGCATTAGTAATTCTACTGTGGTAGCTCCTGTTAAGTCGGTAGCAAAATCGATCGTTAGCGTTACCAACTCTCTTGAGAGCCGATCGGCTATGTCTTAAATTTTACCTGTATTACTATTCTTTGAGTTAAATCAGATATACTGGGAGTATATCCGCTGAACAGTATTGGCAGTAGACACCTTAATTCACGGTATGAATATTAAAGTAGGGCGTCAAACCGCTCGAGATCGTTACCAATTGTTACAGGCTCAATTGTTGCACCGGATACCTTTACACCCGCGAACCTGTCCCGCTGAGTCGTGCGTATTACTCCATGAGCAGAGAAAAAAATTAGTATACATTATAGTGACGGGCACCTTATTTTCATGTACGAATTAGAAGATCGCCAGTCAAACCGTTCGAATACGATACTACCTTAGTTGCGAACGAGCAGCTTATTCATTAGCTGCACCTGTCCTATGATTCTGAGAGTGAACCTATACATTCCGGTGTAAATACGCCGAACAGTGTTAGCAGTAGATACCTTATTTCACGGTTTTTATATTAAAGTAGACCGTCACTCCATTTGAGATTGTTACCAATTTATATAAATTCAAACGATTTACAGAAGACCTTACCCCTGCGAATGTCTAATCCGCTGTGTCGGGAGGATAATACGCGTTCGAAGGAAGAAATTACTGTACATTATGATGACGGTCGCCTTAATTTCATGTCGGAATCAGATGATCGAGGGTAAAACCTTTCGAGAACGATACCACCTTCTTTGGTTGACGCACAAATAAGTCGAAAATCCACCTATCCTGTGATTCCGAGAGTCAAACGTTGTACTCTGGGACTAAATGCCCCGTAGAGTATTGGCAATAGACACCATAGTTCATGGTATGAATATTAAAGCAGACGGTCATACTGTTGCTGAGTATTACTTATTGCTATAGACTCAAACTTTCTACTGAAGGCATTACCTTCCAAGAAGCTTATCCTGCACTATCGCTATTATAACTTCGTGTTGAGAGAAGAAGATTAGTGCGTATGTTAGTAACGGACACCATAACATCATATATGAATTATAAGTCGAGGGTAAGCCGTTCTAGACTGATACCACCTTCCTTGTGATTCGAAAGGCTAAGTCAGTAGCGTGACGTCCTGTGATTCCAAGAGTCGAACCATGTATTCCGGGAGCAAATACGCTGAACTGTTCTGAACATCGACACCTCAATTCGATGAATGAATATTATTATTAAGTAGAGGGTTAACTGTGGAAGAACGTTACGTACAGTTAGGGAGCCAGACACCTTAACGAAGGCCTTAACTACCGAAAGACTAACGCATGACATCGAGAGTATAACTTCGTGTTTAGTGGAAGAAATTTGTATACATTTTAGTGACGGGCACATTAATTTCAATTTGAATAAGAAGGTAGACGGTCAAACGACAGAGAAAGTTACCACCTCCTTTGAGAATCAAACCTCTAAGTCAATAGCTTCACATATCCTGTGATTCCGAAAGTCAAACCAGATATTCCGAGAGTAAATGTACTGTACCGAATTGGCAACAGACACCTCAATTTACGATTGGAATATTAAAGCATGTCGCTAGGCAGCTGCATAACAATACCCATATCTGTAAGGTCAAACTTCTTACTGAATGGATTACCATCCGAAAAACGAACCCTCTGTATCGAGAGTATAACTTCAAGGTTCAGAGGGAGAAATTAATATTCATTTCAGTGACTGGCACATTAATTCCATGCATGAATTAGTAGATCGAGTGGCAAACGGTTCCGGAACGTTAGCACCATCTGTGAGAGACGAACGGCTGAGTGAGTTGCTTCACATATCCTGTGTTGCGGAGAGTTAAACGAGGTACTCCCCGAGTATGTGCCCCTGAGCAGTGTTTGCAATGGACACCTTATTTCTAGGATTCATGTGAAAGTAGACCGTCAATCCTTTTGAGAACATTACCAATGCTATAAATTCAAACATTTCACCGTAGGCCGTACCTTCCGCGAACATCACATGCTTCATCGAGAATATAACTTCGTGTTCAGAGACAGAAATTAGTGTTTATTCCAGTGACGGGCATCTTAATTACATGCATGAATTAGACGATCGAGGGACGAACGGATCACGAACGTTACCACCTTCTGTGAGATGAACGGCGAAGTCAACAACTTCACCTATCCAGTGATTCGGAGTGTTAAACCAGGTATCACGAGATTGAATCCGCTGAACACTATTGGCACTGTGCATTTTAATCCACGGTTTACATATTAAAGTAGCGCGTCAGTCCGTTTGAGAACGTTACCAATTGTTATAAAGTCGAACGTTTTACTGAAAACCTTACCTCCGAAAGCCGAACGCGCTGTATCGAAAGAATATCATCGCGTGCAGAGAAAGAAATTTGTTGTCATTTCACTGACGGGCACCTAAGCATCGTGTACTAAGTAGAAGATTGAGGGCCAGACCTGTCCGGAACGTTGCATTTTCTTCGACAGACCAACAACTAAGTCAAAAGCACCCCCTATCCTCGATTTTGGGTGCCAAACCTGGTATTCCGGAAGTATATCCGCTGTAGAGTATGGTATTAGATACCCTATTTCGCGGTATACACATTAGAGTGCATAGTCAAACCGTTGTAGAACATTACGGATTGGTATGGAACCATACTATATACCGAAGGACTTACCATCTGAGAAACTATCCCGCTGTATCGACAGCATAACTTCGTATATAGAGCAGAAAATTAGTTTGCATTTTGGAGAAGGGCATATTTATTTCATGTTTGAATTAGAACGTCGAGGGTGAAAGCATTCGCGAACGTTACCACCTGTAGTGAGAGACGAACGGCTAAGTTAATCGCCTCACCTATCCTGTGATTCCGCGAGTAAACGAGGTACTCCGGGAGAAAGTACCCAGTACATTATTGGCAATAGACACCTCACTGCACGGAATGAATATTAAAGCAGACCGTCATACTGGTATAGGACGTTACATATTCCTGCAAAGTCAAATATATTACCGAAGGCATTACCTTCCGAGAAGCTGACCCGCTTTATTGAGATTATATCTTCGTGTTGAGAGAAACATATTAGTATACATTTTAATGACGGGCACCACATTTTCATGTATAAGTAGCAAAATGGAGAGCAAAACCGGTAGAAAACGATGCCACCTATTTTGGGAGTCGAACGGCGAAGCGAATAGCTTCATCTATCCTGTGATTAAAAGAGTCAAAGCATGTATTCCTGGTGTAAATACGCTGAACTGTTTTGGGAATAGACACCTCAATTCGCGGTATGAATGATAAAGTACAGAGTCAAACCGTCATAGAACGTTACGAACAGTTATGGAGTCATACTTTCAACGAAGGACTTACCTTCGAGTAGCTAACCCGCTGTATCAAGAGCGTAACTTCGTGTTCAGAGAAGCATTATAGTATGCATTTTAGTGACGGGGGCCATAATTTCATGTAAGAATGAGAAAATCGATTGTGAAACCGTTGGAGAACGATAACACCTTCTGTGTGAGATGAATGTCTAAGTCAATAGCTTCACGTATCCTGTGATTCCGAGAGCCAAACCAGGTATTCCGGCAGGAAATTTCCTGTGCAGCATTAGCCGTAGGCACCTTAATTCACGATTTGAATATTAAAGTAGATCGTCAAACCGTTTGAGTGCGTTATCAATTGGTATAACGACGAACGTTTTACCGAAGACCTTATCTTCCGCGAACCACCCCGGCTTCATGGAGAGAATAAGTTCGTGTTCAGAGAAAGAAGTTATTACTCATTTCAGTGACAGCACCATAACTTCATGTATGAATTAGAAGATCAAGGGTCAAACCGTTCGTGAACGTTACAATCTTCTACGAGAAACGAACGGCTAACTAAATAATTTCTCATTCCGAGTGATTCCAAAAGTCAAAGCAGATATTCCGGGTGTATATGTGCTGTAGATTATTGCCAATAGACACCTCAATTCATGGTTTGAATATTACAGCACTCCGCCAAACTGATTTAGAACATTACCTATTCGTGTAGGGTCAAACTTCTTACAGAATGCATTACCATCTGAGAAGCTGACCTGCTGCATCGGGAGAATAACACCGTATTCAGAGGCACGAACTAGTATACATTTACAGACGGGCACCTTAATTTCATGCATGAATTAGAAGATCGAGTGACCAACCGTTCGAGAACGTTTCCTCCTTCTGTGAGTGACGAACGACTAAGTCAATAGATTCACGTATACTGCTATTCCGATACGCAAAGCAGGTATTCCGAGAGTCATTACGCTGTACACTATTGACAACAGACACCTTAATTTCACGGTTCACGTTTCACCTACACTTATGATTCCGAGAGTTTTGCCCGGTATTCGAGGAATAAATCTGCTGAACAGTATTGGCAATAGACATCTTATTTCACAGATTGAATATTAATGTAGAAGTACAATCCGTCGCGGAACATTACCAATTGTTATAGAGTCATTCTTTTTACCGAATACATTGCCTATCTAGAACCTAACCCGCTGCAGTCAGTGTCATGCGTAGCTCTGACGCAAACCTACTTGTAGACATTTTAGCATGCGGAAACCTTATATTTATTTATGAGTACAATAATCCAGAGTCACACCGCTCGAGAACAATCGCACGTTCTCTGAGATTCGAACGGCGGATTCAATGGCTTCGCGTGACCTGCGGTTCAGAGAATCAAACCAGGTATTCCGGGAGCGACTCCGCTGCACGTATGGGCAATATATGCCTTAGTTCGCGGAGTGAATATTAAAATAGAGCGACGAACCGTTTGAGAACGTTACCAATTGCTATATAGTCAAACATATTTCCGGACGCCTTACCGCCCAAGAAGCTAATACTCCAAATCGAGAGTGTAGCTACGGGTTGCGGGAAACACATTAGTAAACACTTTAGTGACGTGGACCTTACAATCATGTATGATTTGGAAGATCGAGGGTCAAAACCTAGTGAGAGCGTTATCACCTTCTTTGAGAATAGAGCGGCTAAGTAAATAGTTTCGCAAATCCTGGGATTCCGAGAATGAACCCAGGTATTCCGGGAGAAAATCGGCTGTACAATATTGGCAATAGACACATTAATTTACGTTACGAATATCAAAGTACAGAGTCAAGCCGTTCAGGATCGTTACCTATTGGTATAAACTCAAACTTTTAACCGAAGGCCTTACCATCCGAGAACATAACAGACTGTATCGCGAGTATAACTTCGTGTTCAGAGAATCAAAGTTGTATATATTTCAGTAACCCGCACCATAATTACGCGTACCAATAAGAAGGTAGTGCGTTAAAGCGTTCGAGATCGTTATCACCTCTTTGATAATCGCACAGCTAAGTCAATAGCTTCGCCTGTCCCGAGATTCCGAGATTCAAACCAGTTATTCCAGGAGTGAATCCGCTGAGCAGTATTGACAATTGGCATCATAATTCATGGTCTAAACATTGAACCAGACTGTGAAACCATTGTAGAACGATACCAATTGCTATAGAGTCAAACTTTATACTGAAGAGCTTACCTCCTTAGAACGCACTGTATCGAGAGTATAAGTGCGTGATCAGAGTAGGTAGCCAGTAAACCTTCTAGTTACGGGCACCTTAATTTCATTCTGAATAAGTTAACGTTAATGAATAAGACAACGTTACTAATTTTTATAAAGTCAATCGCTTTACCGGATGCCTTACCGTCCGAGAAGCTAACTCGCAGTTTCAAGAGTATTCCTACGTGTTTCTGGAAACACATTAGTATGCAATTTAGGGACTCCACCGTAAATTCATGTATGAATTCGATGATCCAGTATCAAGCGGATCGAGAACGTGACCATCTTCCTTGAGATTCGAACAGCTAATACAATAGCATCTTGAGAGTCGAAGGGACAAGTCTGTATCTTCTGGTATCCTGTGACTAAGACAGTCACACCATGTTATTACAGAAGTATATACGATAAACAGATTGGCAATAGACACCTTATTTCACGCTATGAATAATAAAGTGTAGAGTCCAACCGTGAAGAACGTTTCGTACTTGTATAGAGTCAATCTTTTTACAGAAGGCCTTACCTTCCGTGAAGCCAACCCGCTGTACCCAGAGTATATCCTCGTGTTCAGAGAAGCAAATTATTATACACTTTAGTGACGGACATCTTAATTTCAAGTATGAGTCAGAAGATCGCGAGTCTAACACCTCGAGGACGTTGCCACCTTCTGTGAGGGAGGAACGGCTACATCAGTAATGTCACCAATCCTGCGATTCGGAGAGACAGCCCAGGGACACCGCGAGTAAGTGCGCTGATCTGTATTGCGAATACATGCAATAATTCGTGGAATGAATATTAAAATAGAGCGTCACACCGGGTATGAACGTTACCAATTGCTATAAAGTCAAACGTTGAACGAATGCCTTACCGTTCGAGAAGCTAACCCGAGGAATCGAGAGTATAGCTACGTATTTAGGGAAACACATTAGTATACAATATAGGGACGTAGCCTTAATTTCATGAAAAGATTAGAAGATGGAGGGTCAAACCGTTCGAGAAAGTTACCACATTCTATGAGACTCAAACGGCTAAGTCAATAGCTTCGTACATACTGTGATGTGCTAAGCCAAACGAGATATCTTGGGAGTTACTGCGCTGTACAGTATTGGCAATAGATACCATAATTCACGATTTGAATATTAAAATAAAGCGTCAAACCATTTGATATCGTTACCAATTGCTATAATGTCAATCGTACTACCGTAGGCCATACCTTCCGCGAACCTCAGCGCCTTCATCTACAGCATAAGTTCGTGTTCAGTGAAAGAAATTAGTATTCATTTCAGTGACGGGCACCTTATCTTCATCTATGAGTCAGAAGATCGGTGGTCAAAACAGCTCGAGAACGTTGCCACCTTCTGTGAGAGACGAACGGCTACGTCAGTAGCTTCACCTATCCTGCGATTCGGAAAGACAAACCAGGTATTCGGGGTGTCATTCCGATGTACACTATCGGCAATGTGCACCTTTGTTGACGGTTTGAACACTAAAGTACAGAGTCTAACCCTTGTCGAACGTTACCTATTGGTATAATTTCAACGTTCTGCCGAAGACCTTACCATCCGGGTTCCTATCCCGCTGTATCGAGAGTATAACTTCGGGTTCAGAGATTAAAACTAGTACACTTTCTAGTGACGAACACCTTAATTTCGTGTATGAATGAGAAGATCGAGAGGCCAAACCTTTCCAGAAAGTTACCACCTTCGTTGAGAGTCGAACGTCTGAGTCAACAGCTTCATCTATCCTGTGATTCCAAGAGTCAAACCAGGTATTCCGGGAGTATGTACGGAGAACACTATTGACAATAGACACCATTGTTCACGGTTTGTATACTAAATTAGAGTGACCATCCAACTGGAATGTTTACCAATTGGTATAAAGTCATACATCTTTCCGAATACCCAACCCTCCGATGGCACAACCGGAAGTGTCGAGATATAACATCGTGTTCAGAGATACAAGCAACTATACATTTTAGTGAGGGACACCATAGCTTCATGTATGTATAAGAAAATCGAGCGCCAATCTGCTGGGGAACGTTACCAATTTGTATTGAGTCACACGCTTCAGCGAAGACCTAACCCTCCGAAAATCTGTGGCGCTGTATCGAGAGTGCAGCGACGCGATCAGAGGAAGGAAGTAGCACACATTTAGTGCCGGTCACCATACTTTCGTGTATAAAAACAGGAAGATCTAGTGTCAAACCGTTCCAGATCGTTCCACCTTGATTGAGAGTCGAACGTCTGAGCCAATAGCTTCGTATATAGTTGTGATTCCGAGAGTCAAGCCTGGTATTCCGGGAGTAAGTCCGCTGGGCTGTATTGGCAACGGACATCTTAATTCGCGGTCTGTTTATCAGAGTAGAGCGTCAAACCGATTGAGTTACCAATTGCTGTATAGTCATACTCCATAACGATGCCTGTCGACAACATAATTCGCTGTATCGTGGGTATAACATCGTGTTTAGAGACACAAATTGGTATACATTTTAGTTACGGGCACCGTAATTTCATCTATGAATTAAAGATCGATTGTCAATCTGTTCGAGACCGTTATCACCTCTTTTGAGAGTCGGACAACTAAGTCAGTATCTTCACCGATCCTGTTATTTCGATAGTCAAATCAGGTATTCCGAGAGAATATGCGATGGACAGTATGGGCAATGGATACATTAATTCTCGGCTTGAAGATTAAAGTAGAGAGCATCGATCCGGTTTGAGAAAGCTAGCAAATGATATAAAGGCAAACGTTTTATCGAAGACCATACCCTCCGAAAATCTATCCCGCTGTGCCGAAAGTATAACTTCGTGTTCAGACAAAGACATTTCTATTCATTTCAGTGGCGGTAGCTTAAATTGATGTATGAATGAGAAGTTCGAGTGTCAACGCTTCCACTTCGTTCATTGTCGAACGGCTGAGTGAATAGCTTCGAGCATCCTGCGTTTCCGTGAATCTAACCAGGTATTCCGGGCGCAAATCAAATAATCAGTATTGGCAATCGACTACTTAGTTCACGGTTTGAATATTAAATTATAGTGTCGAACCGTTTGAGAACGTTTCCAATTGTTGTAAAGTCAACCGTTTTATTGTCGTCGTTATCCTCCGAAAGTCTAACGCGCTGAATCGAGAGTATATCAGGTGGTTCAGAGGAACAAGCGATTATACATTTTGGGGGCTAGCACCATAATTTCATGAATGAATTAGAAGATCGGGGTACAAACCGAACGAGAACGTTATCACCTTCTTGAGAATTGAACGGCTGAGTCAATACCTTCACATACTTTATGATTACGATTGTCAAACAAGACTTTTCAGTAGTAAATCCGCTGTAGAGTATTGGCAATGGACACGCATCTCCATGGTAAAAGTATTAAACTATTGAGAGAAACCCTTGTACAAATTTACCCATTGGTATACAGACAATCTTTTTGTCGAAGGCTTACCTTCTGTGAGCTTCACCCGCATTATCGAGAATATAACATCATGTTCAAAGAAAGAAAAATTAGTACAGTCACCTGACAGTCACCTTAATTTGATGTATGAATTAGAAGGTAAATTGTGAAGCCGATCAAGAACGTTGCCACCTTCTATGAGAGACGAAAGGCTAAGTAAATAGCTTCACATATCTCGTGACGCCGAATGTCAAACCAGGTATTGTGGGAGTAAATCCGCTCAACCTTATTGGCAATAGACAGCTTAATTCGCGGTTTGAATATTGAAATTGAGCGTCAATCCGTTTGTGAACGGTACCAATTTTTATAAATTCAAACGTTTTACCGAAGGCCCTACCTTCTACGAATGTCAGCCGGTTCATCCAGAGTATAATTTCATGTCCAGAGGATCAAATTAGTAAACATTTTAGTTTGGGGGACATTAATTTCGTTATAAATAAGTAGATTGAGTGTCAAACCATTCATGAACGTTACCACCATCTTTGGGAGTCGAACGGCTAAGTCTATTGCTTCACCTCACCTGTGAAACCGAGAGTCAAATCAGGTAATGCGTGAGTATGTCCGCTGAAGTTTATTGGTAACTGACACTTTAATTCACGGTATGAATATTAATGAAACGTGTCAAACCGTTGGAGAACATTACCAATGCGCATAAAGTTATTCCTATTTCCGAATACCTTACCTACAGTGAAACCTAACACGCTGTAGCGAGTGCCCTGATTAATGACCGGGAAACCAATTGGTAGAAATATTAGTGGACGAAAACCATATGTTTGTGTATAAATATCAACGTCGAGAGTAAAAGCGTTCGAAAACATTGCAACCTTCTTCGGGAATCGCACATCTATGAAAATATCTTTACCTATCCTGTGATTACTATAGTCACACCAGGTATATCAGGAGTAAATCTGCTGTACATTATGGGCAATAGACACCTTACTTCACGGCATGAATATTAAGGTTGAGTTTCAAACCGTCGGAGGATATTACCAATTGGCGTACATTCATTCTGTTTACACTATACTTTAACTTCCGAGAGTCCATCACATGGCAGCGATTGTCTTTCTTTGGGTTCAGCGAATCAAATTAGTAGACATTTCAGCAGACGAACGTCTCATTTTCATGTATGAACTGAAAGATTGAGGGTCAAATCGTGCGAGAGCGGTACCACCTACTTAGACCGTGGAACTGCTGAATTGATAGCTACACGTATGCAGTGATAGCGAATGCCAAACCTGGTATTCAGGGAACAAATTCGCTGTACATTATTCGCAATGGACACCCAATTCACGGTAGATATATTAACGTACCGCCAAACCGTTGTAGAACGATCCGTATTGGTATAGTGTCAAACATATTTCCGAAGGCTACTCCATTAGAGAACCAAACCTGCTGTATCGAGAATGTACCATCGTGTTCAGAGATACAAATAACTAATCACTTTAGTGAGGGTCACTTTAGATTCATGTAGGAATAAGAAAATCGAGCGTCAATCCGCTGGGGAAGGTTACCAATTGGTATAGCGTCACACGCTTCAGCGAAGACCTTACCCTCCGAAAACCTATCCCACTGTATGGAGAGAGTAGCAGCGCGTTCAGAGGAACGACCTAGCAAACATATTAGTACCGGTCACCCTAATTTCGTGTGCAATACAGAATATCTAGTGCCAGACCGTTCGAGATCGTTACCACCTTCTTTGAGAGTAGCACTGCAAGTACAATAGCTTCACCTATCCCGTGATTCCGAGGGTCAAACCAGATATTCCGGCTGTAAGTTCGCTGGGCTGTATTGGCAACGGACACCTTTGTTCGCAGTTTGTATACCAGAGTAGAGCGTCAAACCGTTCGAGAACGTTACCAATTGGTACATCGTCATACTCCATAACGGATACCTTACCTGCCGAGAACATAATCCGCTGTACCGTGAGTATAACACGGTCTTCAGTGAGACCAATTAGTAAATATTTTAGTGACGCTCACTTCAACTTCAGGTACGCATAAGAAGATAGGGAGTCATACCCTTCGGGTACGCTAACACCATTCTTGAGAGTAGTAAGGTTAAGTCAATAGCTTCTTCTATCCTGTGGTTCCGATGAACAAACCAGGAATTCAGGGCGTTCATCCGCCTAACAGTGTTGGCAATAGTATTGGCAATCTACAGAGTCAAACCGTTGTAGAAGGTTACTAATTGCTAGTGAATCAAACATTACACCCAGGGCCATACTTTCCGCGATCCCAACCCGCTGTATCGAGAGTATAGCTAGGTGTTCGGAAAGAAATATGTGTATATTTTAGTGTCGGGCACCCTAATTGCATGTATGAATAAGTAAATCGAGAGTCAAACCGATCGAGAACGTTACCACCTTCTATGATATTTGTACGACAACGTCAGTAACTTCAGCTATTCTGTGATTCCGTGAGTAAAACCAGGTACTCCGGGAGTAAATGCCCTCAACAGTATTGGCAATAGAGACAGTAAATCTCGATACCAATATTTACGTACATAGTCAACCCGTATTTGATCGTAACGTATTCGTAATAGGTCAAACCTTCAACGAAGACCATACGATCGGAGATCCTAACCCACTGTATCGAGAGAATGACAACGTGCTCCGAGGAACATATTAGTATATATTTTGGAGACCGGCACCATATTTTCATGCATGAATTAGAAGGTCGAAAATCAAACCTTTCGAGAGGAATACCACTTTCTTTGCGAGTCGTACGGCCATGGGAATAGCTTAATTTATCCTATGAGTCAGAGAATTAACCAGTTATTCCGGGATAACATGCACTGCACACTATTGGCAATAGATACCTTAATTCATGGTCTGAATTTAAAGTGGAGCGTCAATCTGTTTGAGAACGATACTATTTGGCATAAAATCGATCGTTTTACTGAAGACCTTACCCTACGTAAGCTCAACCCGTTGTATCGATAGTATATCACCATGGTCCGCGGAACATAATACTGTACATTTTAGGGATGGGCACCTTAATTTCATGTATGAATTAGAAGATCGAGCGTCAAATCGATCGACATCGTTACCACGTTCCTTGACCTTCGTACGGTTAAGTCAACAGCTTCACCCATCCTGCGATCCCGAGAGTCAAACCAGGTATCCCGGGACTGAAACCGCTGTACAGCATTGGCAGTAGATACCTTAATTCACAGTATAAATAATAAGGAACAGAACCGATCCGTTGTAGAGCGTTACCTACTGGTATATATTCAAGTTTTGTACAGAATACTTAACCTTCTGAGTAGCTATCCCGCTGCATCGAGGGCATAACCTCGAGCGCAGAGTAGCAATTTAGAATGCTATCATCTTAGTGACGGACACTTTAATTTTATTTATAAATAAGCAGATCCAATGTCAAACCGCTAGAGAACGATACGACAATCTTTGGGAGTGGAACGGCTGAGTCAGTAGCTTCATCTATCCAGTGATCCCAAGGGTCATACCAGGTAATCCGTATCCAAAGCTACAGTACAGTACTGGCATTAGACACGCAATTTCACTGTATGAATATTAAATAACAGACTCAAAGCGTTGTAGAACGTTACCTATTGCTCTATAGTCAGACTCTATACAGCAGGTCTTCTTTTCCGAGAAGTAAACCTTCTGTATCGAGATTATATTTTCGTGTTCAGAGAAGAAAATTGGTATGCAGTTTAGTGACGAGCACCTTGATTTCACGTATCTATTAGAAGATCGGGGCTCAAACAGTTCGATATCGTTACCATCTTCTGTGAGAGACGAATGGCTAAGTCAGTAGCTTCACCCATCCTGCGATTCCGAGAGTCAAACCAGGTATTCCGGGAGTACATCATCTGAACACTATTATTAATATACACCCTTATTCACGGAGCAAATATTATAATATAGCGTCAAACCGTTTGAGGGCGTTACCAATTGCCATATCGTCATACTCTTTACGGGATACATTACCTTCCGAGTACATAAGCCACTGTATCGTGGGTATAACTTTGTGTGCAGCGAAACAAATTAGTAGACGAAAGTTGTCGAACGTTACGTATTGGTATAGTGTGTAACTTTTTTCCGAAGGCCTTACCTTCGAGAAGATAACCCGCTGTATCGAGAGTAATACGTCGTTGTTAGAGAAGCATATTATTAGAAGCATATTATTATACCCTTTAGTGACGGGCACCTTAGTTTCATGTATGAACAAGAAGATCGATCGTCAAACCTCTCGAGAACGTTACCACATTCTATGAATGCCGCACGGCTAAGACAATAGCTTCACCTGTCGCGTGATTACGGGAGTAAAATCAGGTATTCCGGGGGCAAACCTCAGTTTACTGTTCGAATATTAATGTACATAGTCAAACCGATGTGGAACGATACATACGGGTATAGAGTCAACTGTTTTACTGTGGACCTTATTCTCCGAGGAAATATCCCGCTGTATCGAGAGTATAACATGGTGTTCGTGTGGGACAAATTAGTAGACATCATAGTATTGCGCACCTTTTAGTCTCATGAATGATTTAAAAGATTGAGTGTCAAACCGTCCGAGAATGTTGCCGCCATCATTGAGTGTGGAAAGGGTAAGACAATCGTTTCATCTATCCTGTGAATGCCATGAGTCAAGCCAGGTATTCCGAATAATAATCGGCTGAACGTAATTGGCGTTAGACACATTATTTCACGGCCTGAATATTAAAGTAGAGCGCCAAACCATTTCAGAACGCTACCAATCTGTATCGAGTCAAACCTTTTAGCCGGAAGCCTTTCCTGCGGTGAATCTAACCAGCTGCATCGAGAGTATAAAATAGTGTTCAGTGGTAGATATTACTATAAATTTTACTGACAGGGTCCTCATTTCATGAAGGAAATTGGATGGCCGAGTTTTCAAACCGATCGAGACGTTACCACCTTTTTGAGATCTGAACAGGTAAGGTCAGCAGTTTCATACATCCTGTGATGCCGAAAGTTAACGAGATATTCCGGATGTAAATCAGCGGTACGTATTAGCATCATGCACCATATAACATGGTATAAATATTAATCCCCCAAGAGCCAAACCGTTGTAGAACGTTACTTATTGGGATAAGAGTCAAACTTTTTTACCGACGGCCATATATTCGAGAATGTAACCCGCTGTATCGTGCGTATAACTTCGTGATAAGAGATACAAATTAATATACATTTTAATGACTGTCGCCGTAATTTTATGTATGAATTAGAAGATCCAGTGTCAAACCGTTCGGGAACGATACCAGATTCTTTGAGGGTCGGACGGCTGAGTCAATAGCTTCACCACCCTTTGATTCAAGAGTCAAGCAGGTATTCCTGGAGTATAATCCGCAGAAAAGTATGGTAATAGGCACCTTCATCCCGGTTTGAGTATTAAGGCAGGCACGTCAAGCCGTTGTGGAACATTACCTATAGGTGTACGCTCAAGCTACATACATGACGCCATCCCTCCGAAAAGTTGAGTCGCTGTATCGGGTGTATAACACCGTGTCCATACGTGCGACTAGTATACATTTACTGACGAGAACCTGCATTTTACGCATCAATTAGAAGATCGAGTGTCAAACGTTTCGAGAAAATTACCACCTTCTGTGAGAGACGAACGGCTAAATCAATAGCTTCACCGATCCCGTGATTCCGAGAAGCAACCCGGAAAACCGAGAGTAAGTCCGCAGAAGAGTATTGCAATAGACACTCTAGATTCACGGCATAGGGATAAAAGTACAGAGCGAAACGTTGTAGAACTTTACCTATTGCTGCAGCGCCAAGCACATTACAAAAAGCTTACATTCGGTGTAGTTAACCAGCCATTTCGAGAGTATAACATCTTGTTGTGACAAAGAAGTTAGCCTTCATTTCAGTGACGTGCACCTTAATTTATGTATGCATTAAGAGGTCGAGGGTCAAACCGTTCGAGAACGTTACCACCTTATGCGAGAGACGAACAGCGACGTCAATAGTTTCACCTATCCTGTGATACCGAACGTCGGAAGCAAGATTTCCGGGAGTGAATCCACTATACAATGCTGTATCGATACACCCTATTTCATCGTATGCATATTAATGTTCAAAGTTGAACCTTTGTTGGACGTTACGTATTGATATACAGTTAAACTTTATAGCGAAGAACATCACCTTCCGAGAAGCTAACTCGCCGTATTGAAACTGTAACTTCGTGTTCGAAGAGAAAGACATTAGTATACGTTTTAGTGATTGGCATCATAATTTCATGTAGGAAGTAGAAATATACGGGGTCAAATCGTTCCAGAACGATAGCACCATGTATGAGAGACGCACAACTAAGTCAATAGTTCCACCTATCCTGTGATTCCGAGAGTCCGACGCAGTGCTCCGGGAGTAAATCCTCAGAACGATATTGGCACTAGACACCTTACTTCACGGTCTGAATATAATGTAAAGCGTCAATAATATTTAGAACGTTATCAATTGCTACAAAGTCAAACGTTTTTACCGAAGGCGCTACCTTCCGCGAATATCACCCGCTTCACCGAGAATATACCTTCGTGTTCAGAAAAAGAAGTTAGTATACATTTCAGGGACGGGCACCTTAACTTCATTTATGAATTAGAACGTCCGATGATCAACCCGTTCGAGAACGTTACCACATTATTATAGAATCGAACGGCTTGATTGAATAGCCTCAACTATCTCGAGATTCGGGGAGTCAAACTGGTATTCGGAAGTAAATGCGGCCAGAACAGTATTTGCAATTGAAACCTTATTTCCACCGTATGAATATTAAAGTAGAGCGTCAAAACTTGGGGGGGGGGCGTTACCAATTGGTTTAATGTCAAACGTTTTGCCGAAGACCTTACATTCCGCGAAAAATCAGCGGCTTTCACCGAGAGTATAAGGTCATGTTCACAAAAGTAGATTGTATTCATCTCAGTGACGGGCACCATAACTTCATGTATGAGCACGAAAATCGGAGGTTCAAACAGCTCGGAAAGTTCGAACGGGTACGTCAGTAGCTTCGTATATCCTGCAAATTCCTAAGTTAAACGAGATATGCCGGCAGCTACATGCGCTGATACAGTATTGGAATTAGATACCATCATTTGCGTTGTGAATATTAAAATAGAGCGACACACCGCGTGAGAACGTTGCTAATTGCTATAAAGTCAAACGCTTTACCGAATGCCTTACCGTCCGAGAAGCTAACCCGCCGTATCGAGAGTATAGCTACGTGTTAGGGGAAACATATTACTATACACTTTAGTGACGGGCACCATAAGTTCATGTACGAATTAGAAGATCGAGGGTCAAACCGTTTCGAGAACGTTACCACCTTCTTTCAGAGCCGAACGTGTTAGTCAATTTAATAATAAGTTACATTAATAATAAATCCGTGAATTAAGGTATATAATGCCATTACTGTTCAGGCGATTTAAGCCCGGAATACCTGATTCTTGCCTCTTAGAATCATAGGATAGGTGAAGCTACTAGAAAACGGTTCAACTCTCAAAGAAGGTTTGTAACGATCTCGAACAGCTTGACCAACGATCTTCTGATTCGTACATGAAAGTAAGATGTCCGTCACTAAAATGTATACATATTTCTTCTCTGAACACGAAGATATACTCCTGATGCAGCGGGTTAAGAACTTGTAAGGTAAGGCCTTCGGTACAAAGTTTGACACTATACCAATAAGTAATGTTCTACATAGGATTGACTCTGTACTCTAATATTTATACCGTAAAATTGTGTGACTAATGCCCTTACTGATCAGCAGATTTCTCCGGGAATACTGGCTTGATTCCGGAATCACAGGATTGACTCAGTCGTTCTATTCTCTAAGAAGTGGAAAGATTCTCGAACGGTTTGACTTCCAGTTTGGCTATTCGGGGCATTGAATATACGGTGCCCGCCTGTTAAAATGTTCACTAATTTGTTTCCGTCAACAACGAACAAGACACTCCCTACAGCGGGTTAATGTTCTCGGCAGGTAAGGTATTCGGCAGAAAGAATGACTTATACGTATTGGTTATGAGCTCCAACGGATTGTCGCTGTACCTTAATATTCAAACCGCGAATTAAGGTGTCTATTACCAATAGAACTGGGCGAATTGACATCCGACATACCTGGTTTACTTATCGCAATAGCGGGATAGGTGAAGCTACTGACGTAGCCGTTCGTCACTCACAGAAGGTGGTAGCGTTCTCAAATCCGTCACTAAAATGGTATACTAGTTCGTGCATCTGAGCACGGTGTTATACTCGTCTCACATGAGTGTGGTAACCATCTAGAACGGATTCACACTCAATCCTCTCGTTCATACATGCAGATAAGGTGCCCGTCACAGAAGTGGAGACTCTTTTCTGTCTGCAAGCATGAACTTATACTCTAGATACAGCTGGATAGTTTTTCGGGGGGTTATGGTCTCCGGTTACAACATTTGACTTTATCGGAACTGGTAGCTGTCTCACACAAATTGACACTCTGCTTCAATATTCAAACCGTAAATTAACGTGTTTATTCCCAATACAGTTCAGCAGATTTACTCCAGTAATACGTGGTTTGCCTCTCGGAATCGCAGAACACGTGAAGACTATGACTTAGCTGTGCGACTCTCAAATTATGTGATAACGTTACCGAACGGTTTGACACTAGATCCTATAATTCATACAATGAAATTAAGGTGCCCGTCACTATTATTTATAGTAATTTCTTTCACTGAACACGACGTTATACTCTCGTTACAGCGGGTTAGATTCACCGCAGATAAGGCTTTCGGTAAAAGGTTAGCTAGGTACACATTGGTAACGTTCTCAAATGGATTGGCCCTGTACTTCAATATTCTAGCCGTGAATTAAAGTGTCCATCGTCCAATACAGTTCAGGTGATTTACTCCTGGAATACCTGATTCCATTCGGAATCACTGGATAGCTGCAGCTATTGACTTAGCATGTTCGATTTTCATAGAAGGTGGTAACGTTCTCGAACGCTTTGACTCTCGATCTTCTAATTCATAAGTCATATTAAGGTGCGCGTTACTATAGAGCAAACTAATTTGTATCTCTGATCACGGAAGTTATACTGTCGATACAGCGGATTAGGATCTCGGTAGGTAATGTTTTCGTAAAACGTTTGACATTATACCATCTGGTAACGTTCTCAACCGCTCCACGCTCTACTTGAATATTGAAACAGTGAATTAAGGTGTCCTTTGCCAATAGTTCACAGCTGATTTGCTCCTGATATAAGCTGTGTGACTATCGGAATCACAAGATTGGTGTAGCTATTGACTGAGCCGTTCGACATGAAAGAGGGCGGGTAACGTACGCGAACTTCTTTACCTAATAATCACCACGCGGCGTCTTATATTTTCGGAGGGTAAGGCCTTCGGTATAAAGATTGACACTATACCAATTTCGTATCGTTCTACATCGGAATGACTCCGGACATTAATATTATATTTAAATAGGGAGTATGGTGCCAATACCGTACAGCAAATTTACTCCCGCATTTCCTTGTTTGACTCTCGGAATCACAGGATAGGTGTTGCTATTGGCTTAGCCGTTTGTCTCCCCAACAAGGTGGTGAAGGTCTCGAACGGCAATGACCCGCGATCTTCTAATTCATACATGACATTACGGTGCGGTCAGTAAAATGTATACCAATTTACTTCTATTAACACGAAGTAATTCTCTTGATACAGCGGTCTAGGTTCTCGAATGGTAAGGCATTCGGTAAAAAGAATGCCTTCATATCAATTGGCCACGTTCGCAAACGGTTTGTCGCTCTACTTTATTTTCAAACCATGAATTAAGGTCTGTATTGCGAATACTGTTCAGCGGAAACACTCCCGGAATAGCTGCTTTGTCAGTCAGCATCATGGGATAAGTAAACCAATTGACTTAGCCTTTCGACTCTCAGAGATTGTGGTAACGTTCTCGAACGGTTTGACAATCGATCTTCTAATTTATACATGGAATTAAGGTGGTCGTCGCTAAAATGTGTACTAATAATAATAAATGTAAAAATAAATGGATACTAACTCTCGATGCGGCGGATTAGGTTCCTTGAAGGTAAGGTCTTCGGTAAAACTTTTGACATTTTACCAATAGGTAACCTTCCACAACGGTTTGACTCTGTACATTGCCAATACTCGTGCCAATACCGTTCAGCGTACTTACTCCCGGAATATCTGGTTTGTGTCTAGGAGTCGAGGGTTGAGTGGAGCTGTTCACTCTGCTTTCCGGTTCTCATGGAAGTTGGTAACGTTCTCGAACGGTGTGACTCTCGATTTTTATATTTATTCATGAAAATGTGGTCTCCGTCTGCTAGTATGCCTACTATCTTGTTTCCGTGATCAATAAGCGAGACACTCCATACCGCGTGTTAGGTTATTGGAAGGTGAGATATCCGGTAAAATGATTGACTTTATACCATTCGGTAAATTTTGGCTCTCTACTTTAATACTCATACCATGAATTATGGTGTATATTGCCAATACTGTCAGCGGACTTACGCCTGAAATACCAGGTTAGACTCTCGTAGTCACAAGGGTAGGTGAAGCTATTGTCACAACAGTTCGATTCTTCTAGAAGGTGTAAACGTTCTTGAACGGTTTGACGCTCAATCTCCTAATTTATAGATGAAACTACGGTGCTCGTAACAAAAATGTATGCTGATTAGCTTGTATGAACACGAACTTATACCCACGATACAGAGGGTTTTGTTCTCGGAAGATAAGGTATCCGGTAAGGAGTATGACGCTGTACCAATTGGCAACGTTCTCAAACGGTATGACGCTCTACATTGGAATACAAACTGTGAATTAAGGGGCCCATTGGCAATAGTGATCTGCGGATTTACTCCCGGAATGCCTGGTTTGACTCTCGGAGTCACAGGATATGTGAAGCTATTGCCATAGCCGTTCGTCTCTCACAGACGGCGGTAACGTTCTCGAACGGTTTGCGGCTACATTTTAATACTCACACTGTGAATTAAGGGGACTATTGCCAATAATGTTCAGCGGATTTACTCCCGGACTCCCTGGTTTGACTCTCGGTATCGCATGATTGCTGAAGCCATTGGCGTACATATACGACTCTCAAAGGAGGGGCAACGGTCTAGAATGGCTTGTCCCTCGGTCTTCTAAGCCACACAGGAAATTACGGCGCCTATCGCTGAAATGTATACGTATGACTTTCTATGAACACGAAGCTGAACTCTAGATGCATCAGGTTTGCTTCTCGGAACGTAAGGCCGTCGGTCATGAGGATGTCTTCATACCAAGATGTAACGTTCTACAACGGTTCGACTCTGTACTATAATATTCATACGCTGAATTATGGAATATTTTTCCAGTAGTGTAGAGCGCATTAACTCCTGGAATATCTGGTCTGAATTTCGTTATCACAGGATATGTTAAGCCACTGACTGAGCCGTTCGTCTCTCAAAGAACAGATTAATGTTCTCGATCGGTTTGACACTTGACTTTCAAATTCATACATGATATTAAGGTGACCGACACGATAATGCATACAAACTTGCTTCTCTGGATGAGAAGTTATTCTCTCGATAATGCGGGTTAGGTGCACAGAAGGTAAGGCCATCGGTAAAAAGTCTGGCTCTATACCAATACGTAACGATCTGCGACCGTCTGACTCTGTACTTTAATTTTTATACCGTGAATTAGGGTATCTATTGCCCATACTGTTCAGCGGATTAACTCCCGGAATACCTGGTTTGACTCTTGGAATCACAGGATACGGGAAGCTATTGACTCAGCCGTCCGACACTCAAGGAAGGTGGTAACGTTCTCGATCGATTTGATTCCCGATCTTCTGGTTCATAGATGAAGCTAAGCTGCCGGACACTAAAATGCATAGTTATTTGATCCTCTGAACACAGTGTTATACCAACCATACGGGAGGTGGGGCTTTAGGAGGGTAAGGTCTTCAGTAATACGTTTTCTTTCTGCCAGTGTTTAACGTCCTCAAGCGGCTTGATTCCCTCCTTTAATATTCATTAATTGAATTATGGTCTGTTGCCAATACTATATAGGGCAACTACTCCTGGTGTACCTGGTTTGACTCTCGGAAATACAGTATAGGTGAAGCAATTGGTACAACCGTTCAATTCTCCAAGAGTGTGGTAACGTTCTCGATCGGATTGACTCTCGACTTTGCTATTCATGCAGGAAATACCTTGGTCGTCAGCTGTAATTACTGCTAATTTTTTTCACAGAACATTGAGCATGGTACTCCTCACAGCGTGTTAGGTTCTGTTATGGTAAGGTATTGGCAAAAGGAATGATATTATACGAATTGGTTAAGTTCTCCGACGGTTTGACCCTCTATTTTAATACTTATACCGGAAATTGATCTGTCTATTGCAAAACTCTTCAGCGCTATTACCACCGGTATACCTTATTTGACTCTTGGATGGTTTGAATACATGAAACTATTGACATAGCCCGTCGGCTCACAAGGAATGTAGTGACGTTCCCGAAATGTTTGACCCTCGATCTTCCAATTCATACCTGAAATTAATGTGCTCGTCACTAAAATGTACACTACCTTGCTTCAATCACACGAACGTATACTCCCCATACATCGGGTTAGGTTCTCGAAAGCTAAGGTGTTCGGTAGAAGAATTGACTTTCTACCAATTGATAACGCTTTCAAACGGTTTGTCGCTCTACATTAATACTCATACCATGAACTACGTTCTCCCCTGCAAAACTGATCAGTGTATACACACCCGGAATACATGGTTTTGCTATCGGAATCACCGGATAGGTGGAGCTATTGACATAGGCGTTCGACACTTAAGGGGGTTGGTAACGTTCTTGAACGCATTGACACTCGATCTTCTAATTAGTATATGAAATTAAAGTGCCCGTCCCTTAAATGTATACTAATTTGCTCCTTCGAACTCGAAGATATAATCTCGATACATCGGGTTAACTTCTCGAAAGGTATGGACTTCGCTATAAGGTTTGACCCTATAGAAATACGTAACATCCAACAACGGTTTGACCCTGTACTTTGATACATATACAGAGAAATAGGGTGTCAGTTGCTAATACTGTACATGGAATTTCCAACAAGAGTACTTGTTCTGACTCTCGGACTCACTGGATATGTGAAGTTATTGGCTTAGCCGTTATACTCACAAATAAGGTGGTCACGTTCACGAACCGTTTGGCACTCGACTTCCTATTTCTTGTATGAAATAAAGGTCCCCGTTATTAATCTTGTTACTAATTGGCGTCCCTGAACACGAAGTTATACTCATCATAGGAGTAGCTTCCCGGAAGCTGAGGCCGCCGGTAAAACGTTTGACTCTATACCAATTCGTATCCATCTACAAAGGTTTGCCTTTGTACTCTAATGCTTATACAGTGAAATAGGGTGTCAGTTGTTAATACTGAACGGGGCATTTCCACCCGGAGTACCTGGTTTGACTCTCGGAATCACACGATATGTGAAGCTATTGACTTAGCCTTTCGATTCTCATAGGAGGTGGTAACGTTCCCGAAAGGTTTGACACTTGATCTTATAATTTACACATGAAACGATGGTGCCTGGCACCAAAATAGATACTAATTGACTTCTCTGAGCACGAAGCTATACTCTCGATACTGAGGGTCAGCTTCTCGGAAAGTTAGGTATTCTGGAAGATCAATGACTTTATACCAATTGGCAATGTTCTCCGATTGTTTGACGGCCTGCTTTAATATTGAACCAGTGACGAAAGGTTTGTGTTTCCGATACCGTACGGCGGATTTACGCCAGGAATACGTGGTTTGATTCTCGGAATCACAGGTTGAATGATGCAATTGACTACCCTGTACGACACGCAAGAAAGGTTGTAACGCTCTGGATTGGTTTGGACACTGATTTTGTAATTCGTATATGATATTATGGAGCCCATCACTGAAATGTAAACTAATTTGCTTCTCTGGGCACGAAGTTATCCTCCCGATTCAGGGGGATAGCTACTCGATAGGTGTGTCCGTCGGTAAAATGTTTGTCTCTATAGACATGGATAGCGTTCTGCAACGGGTTGACGGTCTACTTTAGTATTCAGACAGTGAATGAAGGGGTGTATTGCCAATAATGTGCAGGGAATTTACTCCAGGATTACCTGGTTTGACTCTCGATATCACAGGATGGATGTAACAATTGACTTTGCCGTTCGACTCTGAAGGAAGCTGGTAATGTTCTCGAACGGTTTGAATCTGCATTTTGCTATTCATACATGAAAATGACTTGTCACTCTGCAAAAATTTCTACTTATTTGTTCCTTTGAAGAATAAGCAAGACAATCACTACAGCGGGTTGGATTCTCGGAACGAAAGGTATTGTGTGAAATTAATGACTGTATACCAATCGGGAATATTCTCCTACGGCTTGACTCTCTTCTTTAACTTCATACCGTGATTTATCGTGTGTATAGCCAATACTGTTCCGCGGATTTACTTCTGGAATACCTGGTTTTACACTCCAAATAACTGGACATGTGAAGCTATTGACGCATCTGTGCAACTCTCATACATGGTAGTTACTTTCTCGAACGGTTTGTCCCCTGTTCTTCTAGTTCCTTCATGAAATTAATGTGTCCGTCACTAAAGTGCAAACCAATGTCTTTCTCTGAACACCGTGTTATACTATTGATACAGCGGGTAAGGCTTTTGGAATGTAAGGTCTTCAGTAAAACGTTCGACTTCGTGCCAATTAGTAACGATCTGAAGCGGATTAGCGCTCTACTTTAAATCCAAACCGTGAATTCCGGTGTTCATTGCCAATTCTGTTCAGCGGATTTACTACCGGAATATCTGGTTTGAACATCGGAATCACAGGATAGGTGAAGCTATTGACATAGTCGTTCGATCCCCAAGGAAGGTGGTATCGTTCAAGAAAGATTTGACCCTTGATCTTCTAATTCTTACATGAAACTAAGGTCCCCGTCACTAACATGTATACTTATTTGTTTCTCTGATCACGTAGCTATACACTCAATGCGCAAGGTATCAATGTATGGTATCCGATAAAGTGTATGACGTTATAACAATTGGTAATGTTCTTCGTCGATTTGACCCTCTACTATAATATTCAAGCAGTGGATTTGGGTGTCCATTGCCAATAGTGTACAGCGGATTCGCAACCGGAATACCTCGGCTGACATTCGAAATCGCAGGGCTGGTGAAACTATTGACTTAGCCGATCGACCCTCGAAGAAGGTGGTAACGTTCACGGACCATTTGACCCTCGACCTTGTAATTCGTATATGTAATTAAGGTGCCCGTTACCAAATTGTATAATAATCTGTTTATCCGAAAACGAAGTTATACTCTTTATACATCGGGTTAGCTTCTCCGATGGTAAGGCATTCGGAGAAAAGTTTGACTCCATATCAATATCTAAAGTTCTACAACGGTTTGACTCTGTTATTTAGCATTCATAGCTTCAACTAAAGTGTCCTTTGTCAATACTGCTGTGCGAATTTACCCCCGTAATACCTCGTTCTACTTTGGGAATAACAGGATAGGTGAAGCTACTGACATAGACATTCGACTTTCATAGAAAATGGTAGGTTTTCTGAAATGTTCGACTCTCGATCTTCTAGCTCATACATGAAAATAAGGTGCTGTCACTAAAGTGTATACTAATTAGTTTTTCTGTACACGTAGTTATACACTTGATACAGTGTGTTAGGTCCTCTGATGGTAAGGCCTTCGTCAAAAATTTTGACGCTATATCAGTAGGCATAGATCTTCAACGGTTTGAGTGTGTACATTAATATTGATCGCGTTTTATGGTGTCTGTTTCCAATACTCTTCAGCGGGTGTTCTCGTGGAATACCTGGTTTGACAATCGGAGTCACGGGATAGGCGATGCTATTTTCCTAGCCGTTCGACTCTCAAGGAGAGTGGTAATGTCCTCGAACGGTTTGACCATCGAGGTTCCCATTCATTCATCAATTTAATGAACCGTCAATGAAATGTAAACATACGCTTACATATTACCCTAAACACGAAGTTATACTCTCGATACGGCGATTTTGCTTCTCGGGCGGTATGGGCTTCGGTGAAGAGGTTGACTTTGTACCAATACGTGACGTTCTCAAACGGATTTACGATCTACTATACTATTCAATCCGTGAGTTAAAGTGTCCGCTGCGAATAGTGTACAGCGGACTGACTCCCGGAATATCTGGTTGGACTATCGGAATACCAGGAGAGGTGATGCTATTGATACTACGTTCCTCTCTCAAAGATTGTGGGATCGTTCTACAAATGCTTGACTGTCGATTTTTCTATTCATTCATGAAAGTAAGTAGTTCGTCTGCTAAAATATCTTCTAATTTGTATCTCTGAACAGGAAGCTATATTCTCAATACAGAGGGTTTTGATCTCAGAGTGTATGGTTCTCGGTAAAACGTTTGACTTCCACCAATTGGTAACGTTCTCAAGTGGTCTGACGTTTTATTTTAATGCTCCATTACTTATGGTGTCCCGTGCTAATAGAGTGTAGCGCATTTACACCTGGAATTCCTGGTCTCTCCCTCGGAATCACGCTGTAGGTGATGCTAGTAACTTAGCTGTACGGCCCTCGAAGTAGGTGGCAACGTTCTCGAGCGGTTTAATCCTTGATCTTCTAATCCGTACATGAAGTTAAGGTGCCCGTCACTGAAATGAATACAAATTTATTTCTCTGAAGACGAAGTTTTACTCCCGATACAGCGAGTTACTTTTTCGGAGGGTATGGTTTTCGGTAAAGTGTTTGACTTTAAAGCAATTGATAAATTCTCAAACGGTATGACGCACTATTTTAATATCAAGCCGTGAATTAAGGTGTCTATTACCAACGCTCTTCGGCGGATATCCGCCAGGAATACCTGTATCGACTCTCGGAATCGCAGGATGGTTGAAGCTATAGACTCAGCCGTTCGTCTCTCACAGAAGATGGGAAATTTCTCAAAAAGTTTGGTACTCCATTTTCTAATTCAGTCATGAAATCAAGGTGAGCGTCACTAGTGTGAATTTGTTTCCCTGCATACGAGGATGTACTCTCAGTACAAAGCAGTAGGTTCTCGGAATATATGGCCCTCGGGAAAAGTTTAACAGTATACCAATAGGTAACGTTCTACTGGGGTATGCCTCTATACTTTAATGTCTATACCCTGAAATAGGTTGTCCAAAGCTAATACTGTACCGCGGATTTACTCCCGATATACCTGGTTTGTCTCTCAGAATCACGGAATAGGTCAAGCTATTGGCATAGGCGTTCGACTCTCAAAGAAGGAGGATACGTTCTCGATCGGTTTGACACTCGATTTTCTAATTGGTATATGAAATTAAGGTGTCCGTCACTAAAATGTATGCTAAATTGATCCTCTGACCACGACGTTATGCTCTCGATCCAACGGTTCAGCTTCTCGGAAGGTGAGGAATTCAGGAAGGAGAATGACTTTACTCGAATTTCTAATGTTCACCGCCGGTTTGTCGGGCTGCTTTAAAATTCGAGCTGTGAATTAAAGTGTCCGTTGCCAATATTGTACGGAGCATTTACTGCGGAGTATCTTGTTTGACTTTCGCAATCGCAGGACATATGTATCTATTGACTTATCTGTGCCGCTGTGGAAGATTACGGTAACGCTTTGGAACGGTTTGACCGTCGATCTTATAATTCGTACTTGAAATTATGGTGTCCGTCACTAGAATGTATAGTAATGAATTTCTCCAAACACGAAATTATACTCTCGAAACGGTGAGGTATGTTCACGGGAGGTATGGTTTCTGCAAAAAGTTTAACTTCACACCAATATGTATCGCCCGACAGCGGTTTAACGTCCAGCTTTAATATTCAATCCCTGAATTAATGCGTTTATTTCCAATATCCAGCAGGGCACATACACCCGGAATCACAGTATAGGTGTAGCTGTTGACTTAGCCGTTCGAATCTCAAAGAAGGTGGTTTCGTTCTCGAACTGTTGGACCCTCGATCTTCTCATTCAAACATGAAATAATTATGCCCGTCACTAAAATGTATTCTACTTTGCTTCTCTGAAAACGGGGATATAATCTCGATACAGGGAGTTAGCTTCTCGGAATATAAGGCCTGCAGTGAGAAGTCGGACTATAGAGACATCGGTAACGATCTACAACGCTTTGACTCTGTTCTTTAATATTCATACCGTGCAATTGCGTGTCTAATGCCAATAGTGTACAGCAGGTGTAGTCGCGGATTACCTGGTTTGACTCATGGGATCACAGGATAGGTGAAGCTGTTAACTTAGACGTTTGACATTTAGAGTAGGTAGGAACGTTCTCGAAAGGTTTTACTCACGATGTTTCTATTCGTATATGAAATTAATGTCCCCGACATTAAAATGTAAACTAACATGCTTCTGTGAACACGAAGTTATACCCACGATAAAAGGGGATATGTTCACGTTAGATGACATACTGTTTAAAAAGAAGGACTTTAGGACGCAGGTAAGGCTGTCCAACTGTGTGACAGCACAGTACAACTGTACTGCGGATTTATTCCCGGAATGTTTGGTTAGAATTTCGATAGGTTGTGCTATTGACGTGGCTGTGCGACTAGCGAAGAAGGTGGTAACGTTCACGAATTGTTTGACACTCGATCTTCTGTTTTATACATGAAACTGTGGTGACCGTCACTAAAATCCATACAAATTTGTTTCTTTGATCACTTAGTTATGCCTTCAATACATCGAGTTGCGATCTCGGATGGTAATGTATCCATTAAAATGCTTGAATCTATACCAATAGGTACAGTTCTCCTACAGTTTGACGCTCTGCATTATTACACAAACCGTGGATCAAGGTAACTACGGCCAATTCTTTTCAGCGAAGTTACTCCTGGAACACCTGGTTTGACTATCGGAATCACAGGACAGGTGAAACATTTGACTTAGCCGTACGACTCTAAATGTGGTTGGTAACGTACACGTACGGCATGACCCTCGATGTTCTATTGCATAAATGAAATTAAGGAGCCCGTCCCTAAGTGGTATACCAGTTTGTTTCTCTGAACACGAATTTATGCTCCCGCTACAGCGGGTTAGGTTCTCGGGGGACAAGGTCTTCGGTAAAACGTTTGATTTTGTATCATCTGGTAACGTTCTCAAACGATTTCACCCTCGAATTTAATATTCAAACAGCGAATTGGTGTGTGCATTACCAATAGTATACAGCGGATTTACTCCTAGTATGCCTGGTGTATCTCTCGGAATTACGAAGACAGGTGAAGCTATTGTCCTAGGTGTGCCATTCCCAAAGAAGGTGGTAATGTCCTGGAACCGTTTGCCTCCCGATCTTCTTATTCATACATGAAATTAAGATGCCGCCTCCAAAATGTATACTAATTTGTTTCTCTCAACACGAAGATATACGAATGATACAGCGGGTTAGATTCTCGGAAGGTAAGCTATGCTATTAAGTATATGGCGTTATACAAATTGGTAACGTTCGCAAACGGTTTGGCTTTCTACTTTGGTATCCATACCCTGAATTAATGTGTCCGTTGGCAATAATGCCCAATATCTGGAATACCAGGTTTGACTCTCGGAATCACAAGAAAATGTGGAGCCATTTTCTCAGCCGTTCGACTCTCAAAATTGGTGGTAACGTTCACGATATGCTTAACGCTCGATGTTCTATCTCATGCATGGAATTAGGGTGCCTGACACTAAAATGTATACTAATTCGCTTCTCAGAGCACGATGAAATACCCTCGAAATACCGCGTTAACTTCTCGGATGGTATGTCCGGTAAAAGTTTGAACCTATTCGGATGCGTAACGATATACATCGGTTTGACTCTGTAGTTTTATATCTATACCATAGAATAGGATGTCTATTGACAATACTGTTCAGCGCATTTTCCGTCGGAATACCTAGTTTGACTCTCGGAACGACATAATAGGTGGAGCCATTGACTTATCTGTGCGGCTCTCAAAGAA
>NW_027470627.1:0-35039 GCF_051020765.1 Lasioglossum baleicum | reverse complement strand
CCAACTAATGGTGAGTCACCGAATCATACAAACATAACCAGAGTTTCTAATATGTCTAAGAAAACCGAACATGTTTAGGACAATGCATTTAGAATAAATATACTATAAAATTTATTCTTTGCACAGTAATAATACAAGCTACAGTATTTAATATTTAATAAACGTAAATACATATTCATGTATACACGTGTATATACATATATGTATGTAAACTAATGATACATTGGTCATGAAAAGCAAAGAAAATTATTGATCATTGTACATACACACATATATACATATATACGTATACGTGGATTATATACATGTATTGTGTATCAACATATATGTATATATGGGAAATGTAATTGTATATATATATAGATACAATAAAATATTCTTACAAGATATGATCTATTTTAAATAAATTTGATTAACTTTTTTTCATTTGTTTATAGCGAAGAAAACAACATTGCCAATTTATATTTATATGATTGATTTAAGTACAAATATACACGTACGTTAATTGTAATAGATCTATGGTATCACACAAAATTCTTAGTCGTGATAAAAATAAAGATTAATTTGCTTCATAATATCAAACAGTAATACAAAATGAAATTGCCATTACGGGCATTCAACGCTTAATAATCACAACCAATTTCTCGAACAGTTAATGTACCTATAATTACTTTCCTATAATTTAAAATATAGCAAATATTCTTAAAGTTTTACTTTTAAATTCGTAATCGTATTATGGCAGGATATATTTGAAATCTTTTTTTAAGTAAGAGCACGTTAATGTTATACAATACATAAACTATCTACATTAGTAAGTGCTGAGATTCATTTTAATAAATATATCGTAATTACACAAAATATAAAATAACAATCTACAATAACACTTCACTTATTATAATACTTTAAAAAAAGTAATTATATAAAGCGTTATAATTATCTCACTAATTAATGTTATGCTTAATTGTGCAATTAAAAATCGAAATTAATATGTTACTGACTTTTGTTCTGTATTAATTTGATCTTAATCTTCGGAAGAATTAAATCTCGTAATTTAAAATTACATCTTAAAAGGCACACCATTATAGCGATGTTCAATAATATTTGTCTTCAAACTTATATTATATCCTGATTATAACGAGTAATACTTACATAATATTATATTCTGATTGGTATAAATTTTGTGCATTACTTGTACCGTTAATCGTACAATACAATAACATATGTTAAGTACAACAAATGTTACAAAAAAAATATTTGAAAACAAGAGAAGAATATAAAATTTTGAAAAGGATAAAAAGTGATATTTGTTTGTAAATATTAATAAAAAAAACATCTTATTTCTTTCGAAAAATACTAGACATACTTGGTGAACTAGTTTTTTGATGAAATATTTTGCTCACTCTTTGTCTCATGTCTTCTACACCTTGCCCCACATTTACAGTGGCCATTGATAATGAGAGACCAGAACTCATTGATAATGATCTGAAGAAACAACAATAAATAAACCACTACAATGATATTTCTGAAATAAATAGTATATATTAGCGTGCTATGTATTTACCTCTCCATTGGTTTTGAAAGATCTTGTCGTGATTCTGCTTCTCGTAAAAGTGATCGAACAGCTTCTTTTTGTTGAGGTAAATATTGATTAACTAACTGTTCAAGATACTTCAGTCCTGGTAATAACACCCCAGAAACGCACTGATTACTCAGTGGACAATAAACCAAAACAGAATATGCTTCGACTAAAGCAGTAACTAGCTCAACCTTGCGACCTTGATGTAACGCTGCTGAAGTTATTCCCATTAATTGGGTAGCTATAACTATACAAAACTAAAAATGTCAATTTCATGTATTAGATATTTTGCGAAATGTAAATATGAATAAAAGTTTACCATCTTCTATATAATTTTGAGGGCAATTAGGAGCAATAAATGCTAACGTTGAGACGAATGGAAGTGCTAAAGTAGGCGGAATACCTTGAGGTTCTTTAGCAATCGTTTCTAAAGTTAAACGTGCTTTATCACGCATCTCTCTTACTTTACATTCCGTTATTAAATGACCTAACGAAGGAATTGTAGCAGACCGAACAGTTCTAAAAGTAAAGAACGAGCATATTAATTATATGCTTTGTTTCAAAATAGATAACTGAATTTGTCGAATTTATAATTATAAATAACATTCGCTAATATGAAATAAATAATATATTTACAAAGATATCTTACATATCAGGATCACTAACGAGCGTTACAATTGCAGGAACTACCTTAGCACTTGCTAATCGATCGGAAACGTGAGCTATTACGCAACCAAATAATGTTGCGGTTGCACATCTTACGATAGGTCTTTGATGTACTACCCCTATAAAAAATGGAAGGAAAACATACCTTGATTACTAAATTTCTAATTAAAAAAAGAAAAAAGATAAGAAGCTAAAAAAAATTTCAACTAAAACTATCGGTAAAACTAACCATCCCATAAACCACTAAGGACATATTCTTGCATATGTTCTTGAGCGCATAACATAACGATTGCAATTTGTAAACTAGTAATACTGGTGCCACTCATAGATAAAGCAACGAGGAACTGTTTTAAGGACTTAGAAACATCTATACCATTTAAAGTTGATAGTATAATTAAATATGTCGGAATTAACGTTAAACTCATGTTTTTTTTATCTGTTGACAAAGTCGTTAATTGTTGCTCAAGTTCAGTTACTTCAGATGCAATTATTGGCTGAATCTAAAAGGTGAAAGATTGTTGATTATTTATATAACATATTGATTATTTACATTTAACTAAAATATGAAATTTACCCGCGTTTGCGTGATATATCGTCCAAAACCCGAACATAAAGAATGAATGTACGTTAGAAGAGCATTCAAAATAGTCTCTTGTACGATATCGATAGATTTGACCATTTCCAAAATGTCCAACACTCTGAAAGTGTTAATCTTAAATATATAAAAAAGTATTGATTAAAAGCTTATGAGAAAAAAGATGAAATACAATTTATTTGTAAACCACTCTAATTCTGGCCACGAATCATTCTCCCATGTATTTGCAAAAAACGTATTTAGAAGTGCTCCTATATCTACGTCTCCGTCATAAAATACTTTCGGATTAACGATATTGGAATGACACAAATTCAGGAACACGTCGGCTGCATAATAAAGCACAAATAAAATATAATACGTTATAGTTATTTTAAGATTATCTACTGACACAAATTTATAATATACATACGTAAATCAGATGATATTCCATGTTCAATATAAGTTCTAACTGAATCGGTGTCTGCTATGCAAATAACCATATGCGGAAGTAAACACTGTAACACCCCAATTGATGATACTATTCTTCCTTTGTCTACATGATCTTTATTAGGTGAATGTTGAGAATATCCAGATTTTAAATGACCTTTTACTTTAGATATTATACGTGGTAATAGATGTGTTTGTAATCTTTTGAGAGAAAGTGCCCATTGAGCTAAGATTGGTAAAAGTGTAGAAGATGCGACTTCAACAACGATAGATGACGTATCATAAAGGGCCGTTAATGCTAATTCTTCACACTGAAAAAATGGGTATTACCAATTTAATGCACTTAAATCTCTCTATTAAATACTAAATAACTTCCTTTTTCATGTAATACCTGAAAATATTTATCAGGATCATCCATTAAAGCTATCAGCAGTGCAAGGCTTCTCACTACACTAGCTCTAACTGTAGGATCTTTATCTTCAAGTAACATTTGCTGAAGCATAGACAGCATTAAAGAGTTTCTTATACCAACTGACATGTATGGAGCTAACACAGAACAGCATTCAACAGCCAATAATCTTTTCTCAGGATACTTATGCTGACTTTGTTCCCAACAAATGGTCAATATTTCTTCTCCTTCCATTGGTTCATTTTCAAGTTTTGCCATAGCGATAAAACCTAGTGTAAAAATGGGTAAATAAAAACTAATTTTACGTAAAAAATTATATATTCATGATAATTTATATTAACCAGCTAGAATTAATTGTCTTTCATCTTCTTGAGGCCTCTTCTTTAGATTGAATAGCAACTGTAATAATTTTTCTCTCTCTGCAGGATCATTATGAAGTCGAATTGCACTTAATATTAACGGTATTACTTCCTCGCGTTTATTTAAAATAACATTGGGTATGATGCGAGGTAACGTTTGTGCTAAAATTTGAACAAGAGTATCGCGTGTCACTCCATTTTTAAAAACATCTTCCGCCGTGGAAATTACAGGACTTGGGACATTTACTAAACAATGTGCTATTACTTCCATCTTAAATTTCAATGGTAAATGTCTGAAAATATTTATTTTTTTATAAAAATATTTCTATAAAAATGTTACACGTATTACTTTCAATAAATAACATACCTAGACGGCGGATTTGGAAGGATAGATGAACCTTCGGTAACATCCACCCTAGGTAATTGAATTCTAGTCCATTCTTTATCTCCAGGATCTGTTTCACCGAGACTAACAACAACAGAAACGCTATCATCCTCGTCGGCTTCTTGAGTTAATGTCGATGTATCACGAGCCGGGGTTTCAAGAAGTTCAAACTTATCCGGAGTAGTAGAATTCGAATTTATCGTTTGTATCGTTCCGCTACTATCTTGCTATTTAAACAAGATATCGCTTATAAATAAAACAATAACAATTTTTTAAACATTTATTTATGCATGAATTTAGTTTATACCTTGATTGGATTCTGAGTTAAATTTTCATTAGTGGTAGCAATGATTTGTTGCAAATCCAATTTTTCCTGTTCTAATATTGCAGCCTGTTGTTTAAGTTCCTCTACTTTTTTTACCTAATTTTTAAGAAATCATTGTAATCAAAATCAAAATATAATGCTTCATACAGATGGGTTTTTGAAACAAACCATTTCTTTAAATTCATCCTTCTCTGTTTCTGCTTCTGATTCTAATTCATAAAAATCTGTTTGCACACCAACACTGACAGAAGGTGATTTATCATATCCATTCGCTCTCATATATTCTCTATAAATTTGTAACAATTCTGCTGGCTTTGGAATATTTAATCCTACATCTTGCCAATCTTCAAAATCTTGATTCTCATTTTCATCACTAAATGTGATTGATGTTAATTTGTAAGAACTGGCTAACAAGTATTCATTAACAAGAAAATTTATAGCTCTTTGTTCATGGGGTTTTATAGGAGGTTCGCTAACTAAATGTTTATCAGAGCATTTATCAGGTGTAGTTCCTTCTGACTCTAAAATGTGTAAATAAATACTAGTTTATATATTATGATTGTAATTGTCAAATTATAATATTTAACATGAAAAAAACCTGTTACTACAGTGAGATTTGCACGAAGAGCAGAAATGCTTTCCCTTGCTTTTCTTAGTTCAAATTCTAAAATTGCTACTCTTTCATCAACTCCTGCACCATCCTCTGAATATCTTGTCATATCAAGCGAGTCTAAAGTAGCCTGACTAGAAGACCTAGCTAATAAATTAAAATTCAAATGTTGTGTGACTTGCAATATTTTACAAATTTAGCTATAAAATTCAGTCTGAAGCGCATAATATACAAATAAACAATATGTTGACTGCCGTAAATATGATAACTGGTAACAGATTTGTCAGCGATATCATAAGTGTTATACATACTGGTAATGTCAAGATTAATTAAAATATTTAAATTAAACAGATAATTATATTTCTAAAACATTTACACGTATAGCACAAAATTGCTAAGTACTTTAATAAATTTGCTGATATGGTAACACTTTGGAGGAAATAAAGTTCATCTGGTCATTAACATAGATAAAACAAGGTTCAGTATCTCGTCGCTTATTTCTTTTTTTTTTCTTCGGATTAATCACTTTGTAATATGTAGATAATTATGACATCATAAATGTAGCAATAAGAACTTATCTTAACATAACATTTTTGTGTTGACATTTTATTAATTTTTTATTCACTTTAATCATTAATAAATTTCTATAATAAAATAATCAACTTCCATAACATTGTACATACGCATAGGAGTGTATGGTTCTGGCTTAATACTTTGACTCTCAAAATGATTTGGATTTGAAAAAAACTCTCTTAAAATAGGTAATTCTTTTCCAGCTTCGCATAATTCTGCGTGTAATTCCAAGGCCGTTAATAAAAGTTTTTCGTTTAAGAGTTTAGTAGCGATTTCCTCGTAAGATATCGTTGCTTTGTTTATTGCACATCCTAAAATAATAAATAAATACCCAATGTTAAAGGATTTTCATGAGAAAAACAATATATTATTAAAAATAAATATGCGAAAATTTTTCTCCGACTATCGATGACGTGTATACATTTTGTGTGCACCAATGACACATTTAGACTCGTTAAAAGTACATTTTTATGTTTAAATTTTGATTTTGTATAATAAATAAATATTATTTATGAGAAATATAAACTATAAGAATATTCTTCAACGTAACTGATTATTAAGAAATAGTTATAATTATTACCTTTATTGTCTGTAGACAGAGGATCTCTTCTAACCTCTTGTACAGCACCAGCCATAGCTTTCACTTTGTTCGAACGTTAACAGAGAATAACATGTCCATCTAGGTTGATGAATAAAATAGTAACCCACTCAAGCGCGTGCCATGCTTTCATTAATTTAATTAAGTATATTAATAGAAATCACTTGACTCTACGCAACACAGAACATCATTTACGATGACAACAAAGCCATGTTACCCTCCGTGATGTCAGTAAACTAGCGCCTTTGAACTGGCAACTATGAATACGTCAATTCTTAAAAATCTATCGTGAGAATGCATATTACCGTTTGTAAATCAAACATTAACACGAATTTATGTAATTAATATTACATTATTAAATGTAATCAAATGAAATAATTGCTTAAGCATCTAAATAATGCATAATTAACACTTATTAATAGATAAAATTAAACATAATTGCTTTGTAAAAGTTTTGTATTATAGGGTTTCATTGTAAAAACGTAAAATGTAATTCTTTTTTTTTTTTTTTTTTTTTTTTCAAAAATATCGAAACAACTTGTAAAGTTTTAAAGGTTCCAATTTCATGCTACACCGAATATAAGGTATAAATTTTTCAAAATACACATGTATTTCAAAAACATAGTTCTTTATCTTTTTCAGTACAAGTTTGAAGCAATTTGAATATCAATGCTTTCTTAGAAAAATTACAAATAAAATATAATTATAAGGAAATAAATGTGTATAAAATCAATACTTAAGCAGAACAAGTATTACAGATATAAATGGTTTTGCATTATGTTACACTTAAAAGTCTAAACGATCCTGTGACTTGTTGCACATGGAAAACCTAACAAAGAACAGGGTCTGAAGTGTACCGAACTACGCTTTAATTTATTACAAAGTCACATTTATTAGTCTCAGCTCAGCTATCTCAGCGTCATCAATAATACGAACCTGTTGTTCTATATACAATCTACCTTCTGCGCGTCTTTTTTCAAATAATAATTTTTAATAAGTAATAATAGTAGTAATAACGTGTCTCAAATTTTTTCGAAATATTTTTTTAATTTTTTTTTTTTTGCTTTCGCCTCGTTGATATTTTTATAAGTGTGCTGAAAAATCGGTATAAATGTAACTACTAAAGGAGTAATATTTTACCGTAATAATCATCGTACCTTAGAGAAAACTCGGAAGGACTGTAACACCGTTTTATATTATCCTATATTACTATTGCAACGTTATTAAAGTTGGTTCGTTTAGATATATGGTCTTTAATAACCATTCAGAAACATGATTGGCCGAACGATCCATTCTAAATAACTAATACGAAATTATTAACATTTTATTCCTACAATTCGTTCAAGCACCATTGGCTGTTCAGTATATGAGCGATTGAACAAATTGGATTTGATTACGTCTATAATTATTACTTCGTTCTTCGTTTACTATCATTGATAGATACTACTTTGTAAATGTCGATAATGAACTTTGATCGACGCTAGCATGCTAATATTAATTCTTACAACTAGATCACTACCGTCGATACTATCAACGATAAGATTTTTTCGTTAGTCTTGCCGTGTTTCATAGTGTTGGTAGCTACGACACTTGATTCGTACTGATATCTCATTTCCTTAGACTTCTATTTATTTCCTATCATCACGTCATATAATTAACAACTAGTTTTAATTCGAACAATGATTTTTTTTTTTCGTTACATACCAATATATTCAATTGTCTCAGCAACCAACGGTAGAGTCAAAAACAGCATAAAATTTATATAAAGTATTACAGGTCTTCCAGAATTTTTCTAAGTTATAATTATTTTATTATATTTTTTCTAACCAGCAACCGCCATCTCCAGACTTTACTCAGACTGGGATCAAGAGACACAAGGCGGTGTAGTACTTTTTTTTTGATTGGTATCAATCTAAATCTAGTATTTGGACGAAGTGCGAGGATGGGTCGTGCGTGCTTTTGCTTTCTAAATCGAGCGTGCGAATCTCATAAAATCGTTTTACTTCATTTAGCCACAGATAGCTTACTTTCGTATTTTTTCGCCAGTTAATAATTTATCTTCGTTAATTCATTTGATACATGTGTGTACTAGTCTTAAAAAAGGAAAAAAAAAGAGAGAAAGAAAAACAAAAATACGAATGTTGCAATTATGTATACGCGTGTGTTTGTGGTCGTGTATGTATATGTTGTGAAGAATGATTGGAATTTGTAGAGCAGCCCTGAGAAAGAGCGATTGACGCGCGTGGAAATAATGTGTAGGTCAATTAAGGCAATGTTGTCAGTGTGAATCTGATCTGTATGAGAATGAACGTTTCACTGAACATGTGAATTTGGGAATTACTTAGTATTTACTTTTTTTTTTTTTTCTTTACGTTTACTTTTAATCTCAAGTCTTAAGAGTTGTGTGACGCGAATCTGCACATCCGTGCTTCGAATTTGTATACAAATGACAACCTTCAACACTAAATATCGATACTTCTGTAAATAAATAAAAACTGGTCAATGGTAAATAATAGTTTCAGTAGAGTATATATATTTTTTTTATCAATTGTACGCAATGTATACTTACCGTCAGGCAACTCGTATAGTTTTCTAGGAAGAGAGGCAAAATAAGGATGCCTTAATGCTTCTTCAGCTCCTATCCGTTGATCAGGATTTAACTGTAGAAGCGATGATGCCATACTATCAGCTTCGGCAACATCATAAAGTTTAGGAAATGAAAGACCCAATTTTCGTGGAGGATAGAATACCAGTCTATGTGGTTTATATCCTGGCAAGTGCGTAACACCGGGCCAAGTTTCTTCAGTAGGAGTACCCAATACTTTGAATATTTTATCAAGTTGGTCGTACGTACAGCGTACACCCGGGAATGTTGGATCACTAGTCAACATCTCCATAAATATGCAACCTACTCCCCACATGTCAAGCGAGGTAGAATACTCTGTAGAACCCAAAAGTACATCAGGTGGCCTGTACCATAATGTCACAACTTCGTGCGAATACGTATGTGACGGTACAGATTTTGCTCTCGCTAAACCAAAGTCTGCTAATTTCAGTTCCCCTATTTCACTGATTAACAAATTTTGCGGTTTCACATCTCTATGTAATACTCTCCTAAATTAATATACAATGAATTAATTATTAATATCGAGCCTGAAAATCGTGTATTTACGTGTATGTTTTTACCTGCGATGACAATACGCCAATCCTCTTAATAATTGAAATAAAAATAGTTTAACATTTCGAGGATCTAAACCACCATTTTGGCTTCCATACCTCTCCATGTATTGAGATAAATCAGTATGAACATATTCAAAAACAAAGGTAAGAGTCTCGCGCGTATGAATTATATCGTGTAAGGTAACGATATTGCTATGCTTCAATTCTTTAAGAAGGCTTGCCTCGCGAATGGCAGTAAATGGAGCACCTTCTTCCTCTTGTAATCTAATTTCTTTAAGTGCCACCATTTGATTTGTAAGATGACTATAGCCTTTGAACACTGTGGCATATGATCCTTCCCCTAATTGTTCCAATTTTATATAAGCTTCAGATTTACCAAAAGGCGAATCTCCCTGTAAACATAAATACAAATACTTTTCAATATCAAGGTATCAAAGAAACATACAATATATTAAGTACACGATTTTGGCATTACCCCAAATGCTGAAAATCTTTTAGTTCTTCTAGGAGGTGGATCAGGCCCAAGGAAAACCTCTGACTTGGGTCGTGGAGGACGCCGAGGTCGTAAAATCACTCTCGCTTCTTCACGTATATCCTCGTCGAGAAGCTTGGAATCACTAGAAACGGAAAGCTGCCGATGCACTCTCTCATGGTCGCCCACACCTGTCCATTCTATGACATCCAATTTCGTCCTTAAAACTTTCTTTAAAATAACAGCAATAGGAATCCACGTAGAATCACAATTCCCCAATATTTTATCAATATATAAAAATTTTAGTTTATATAATACACATTTATTGAATAATACAACATTATACTAGGTTAATAAAATCATACTACTAATTGCTATTAACTACTAAAGTAACCACAGATATTAAATGCCAGTATAAATAGCTTTAATAAGAATCATTTATATGACATGTTATTTCATCCAATAAAAGAAAGATATTTAACTTATTAATAGGTGCTAATGTGCACTAAGATTTATAGAACTTGATAAAAGGAATTATACTTCATATTATTTATGACTATACTATATATATATATATTATAAAATAAGGTGACATTTTTTATAGTGAATGAATTTTACACTTACCATAACGGCGATCCTTATCTGCAGGTATATTGCCGTTTGGTTCTAAACGGTCTAGGAACTCCTCGGAATAGCCATTATATGGCAGTTGACCCCTGTTTGCAGCATCATCAGCCTCTTCTTTTGATATTGCTAAAATAAAGAAAGCAATAATATTGTTAGACTGTTATATAAATAATTAAAAATGATATTGCTTAGAATTACACATAGCATTATCTTTACTATAAAATTTAATTTGTTCATATAGAAATACCAGCATAATAATTATTCAATTAACATAGATTCTAACGAAAGTACAAGCAATAAGCGATTGATTATTTCATGACATAAAACTAAAATCAATAATAATGAAATAAAGTTTTTCAAGCCTTACAAAAGGTTTAGAATGATATTAATCTCTTTACAATGTATCTTATGTAACGATAGAATACTGTTCTATATAATAAATATAAAACCATTCTTGTCCCTTTATTATATAAACTATTTATTATTATTTAAACTATTTCAAGTACTTGAATATACTTATTTTGCAGAACATTAAACAATGTTAATTATACTTACAAAGTCTTCCAAAGCTGTGGCTAAGCCTTTTTTTCAGCTTTTGTACTCTGCTAAGAGCACCTCCCTTCTTCTCCCGCATTGTCACAGACCCTGTGCATAATAAGCGCAATCTTTAGCAACTGTAAGTCAAAACAAAGATATACAAATTCAGACATTGGCATATTGTAATGTGTATAGTCGCGTAAGTATTTATGTTGCCACGTTCGTATTCCAAGTTGCAACATTCATTATAATGTTCTTTGTTTCCGATCTTTCGACTTTTTTTTATATCGTCTACATTACGTATGAGTAGTACGTTAGCATATGTATGTGTGTATATATATACTGAAATACCGACATAAATATTATGTCACTTCGAATAATGATAAATTTAGCAGAATTTCGACAATTGAAAAGTCAGTTGACGGAAAAAAAATACTTCTTTTACAAATTAAAAATTCTTTATAGTACATTTTCCTATTATCTATCGATAATGTTAATAATTGATTACTTCCGGTATGCTGAAAACAGGAGAATTGTAAGCGACAATGCGAAACATTTGTACAAAACATTTTTAAAATTTTGTTAAAATTAAGAAAATATTTATAGGAAAAGAAATGAGAGAAATTTTTGTAACAAATTTTGTTGTAATTGAGTTCGAAATTTCTGAAAGAAAATGGGCAGAAAATATACTAAAAAATACGAAACGTGGAGGCTTGAAAATATAATTATTGTACATCAAATAGAAAAGGGAAAACTTCAGCTCGTTAAGATAGAAAGATAGTAAAGCAAGTACAAAAGAATCGATTTATCAGTGCCAATGAAATCAAAGTAAACTTATCACTATCGATATATATCACGCAAATTAAATATCGATTGCGTGAGATCGATTTCCATGCCTGAAAATCTGAAAAAAGACCGTTTTTTTGTTATTATTAAAATCTCGCAAACGCTTGAATTTCGTTGCAAAATATTACGAGCGATCAGCATTATGACAATATCTAAGTTTCATTTAAAGTCAAATAAAAAAAACGATGTATATAAATTTTTTAACCTTCACTGTTAAATATTGTGATGAATCTAGAAAAATGGGGTTATTTTAACGATGATGAACAAGTTGGACATCTTACAATTATTAAACATACACTTTAATAGAATATATAAATAAATATATTATAAGAAAATTTATTTATACCTACAAAAAAGAGTTCGAAGACGATAAGATTTTATTACGATATATATAATATATTTACGGTATAAATAATATATATAATTTTATAATTTTAACGCGATAACGATCGGAAAAATACCGCAAATATTATTAAGAACTATTAAAGAAAAATAATACATCACTGTTTTCTTGGCAAGGTAGACCCTATAGGATATATTGTTGGTTGAATTAAATCGCCAAATACCTTAAAATAAATGCTACAAAAGAACTCAACTTAGAGTAGCTTTCGAAAAGGCATAGAATTAGATACAACTAGGAAATCTAAGAAAATTAATGTGCAATATAAGGTAAAGACTATCAAATCTCTTTCTAAATATATTACCTATTTGTTTATATTAAACAATACTATGATACCTTTTATAATGAATGTCAACTTAATTTTTGATCCAACTAAATCATAAAACCAGAAGATGATCGTTGATTGCATTATCATTTAGTAATAAGATAAAATTTATACTTTCACTATTGCAATGATAGACTCTACATTCTTTTGTTATCACTGGATTTGTTGTACATATTTTTTTATTGTAATTTTTCCTCATAGTTTTATCAAAATGATAAGCGTCAACTTAAATACCGATACGAGTATATGACCAAGAAACTCAGAATAATTCAAACATTATGGCCTATTACATATGTGATGACATCATGCAGTATGCAATGCCAGTGTTCCTCAATCTTATGTTTAATGATGGCAGGGACGTGTAACATATTTGTCTTGGATAAAGCGCAATATATAACAATATTATCAATGAATACTTCTTGCAGAAAGAAGAATATAAAAGTCTCTCTTATTTATACAGATAATGATATTTTTCTTTCTGTTAAATAAAGTGTAGATTATATCGTGTAGCAGTACGTTCGTTTAAACAATGAAATAGTAGAGTAGAAGAGTTTATAATTGCTTGTACAAATGCAAATGACATTCTTCCTTAATTTATGTACCATATAAAGATATATGCTCAATTAGAAAAGATAATAGTAGCAGTTGTTCACTGTATTGACAAAGTTATCCTATTGAACAAAATACGTGTGTAATTGAATTTAAAAAGCAATATATAACATCAATATCGCAATCAATTAGATTATGATATTGCAATAATCATACGTTAATGCATAATTGAAGAAAAGAATAAAGTTAATACAAATGTCTGAATTTGATTATTCGAATTATTGATAATTTGATTTCTAAATAAGCGTGGTACAAGCTTTTTCAAATATCCATCTATGATTTGCATTTAAAAGCAAGTATCTTGTGCTTTAATAAATATTCTAATTCCATTATTGAGAAACAATGAATACCGAAAAATTTGAAAAATATATGTCCTTGGTTATGCATATCTGATGTATAACACACATAAATGAACAATGTACATATGTGGATAAACACACATGTGTTGTTTCTACAGGTCAGTGAACCAAAGAAAGTTTAGTTATACGTGTGAAATAACGATAGATAAATTACGTTGATAATTTTTAGAGTGGCTACTGACTCCACATCTCGTTTCACGGTGTTCCGCATGTTTCCCTGTACACAAAAGCACTTTTCTCCATTCACGCATCTGTCGCGTTCTACGAATGACGTTTTCGCGGCAACGAAAGGCACTACAATATCCGTAGCACTAGAGGTGACGATGAACAGCTCGAATGCAATCTCACATCTGATAAACTCGTCTACGCGACCGAAGTTCGATAAAAAGGTTCGCCAAGAATGTACATGATCCGTTTCTCTCTTTGAAATACATACTGCTGGTCCCCCACCCCTCTGATTTGTAAACGACATACTCTCCTTGCCTCCTTCTTTACCGCACTCTCTTGGCCTGTCACTTGGTCCCTCTTTGTCGGGCTAACGTCCACCCCCACAATCGCGCAACTTTTGACACTCTGTCCAACCTACTTGATATCGTGTTTTACCAAGTTCACATGTGCAAAAGCGGAAGGACGAGAATCCGTAGGTAAACCCGGATAGAATTGTAAAAACGTAAAGCGGTATAATAGGGAGAGCGTCGAGGAGAAGTCTTAAGGCTGCGGAAAAATGGAAAAGGAGGGGGAAGAACCGGGGAATTACTTGTGCGATAGTTAGATCTCGCAGGCGTCAACTTACCCTCTTTGCTCTTGGAGGCGGTCGAGCCCTTGTCTTGACAGTACATGATTACTCATTCGCTCGAACGCACGAAACACATCACATATGGGCGGTGACGCACTGTGTGTGTGTGTATATGTGAGAAGCTACGTTTCGTGGTGTTCCTCTCGGGCAGGTCAGGTCCGGCGAGCACCTCCTTCACCTTTCTCGTATCTCGTACATCGGTGGTAGTGTACGATACTTTCCTAATGAACTGATCGCCATGAAAAACACACCACCGTCTCTCTGTTCACTGCTTAAGATCTTGCGCCTTGCGCTCTGGCCGTGGTACGCTTCACCGATATTTCCCCGGTTAAACCTTGCCGAAGGTTTTACACACCCTGACTTGTGCAGGATCGTATGTATCTTTTGCAGCCGGGATTTCTCTGTCGCGACTTCCTGGATATATGGCGGGTGCTCGCGCACGCCACCACTACCTCGAACAACTCATCCGCGAGAACAAACTTCTCCCACGAAGTTCTCTATTCCCACAGCCCCACTGCCTCGCGCCACAGACAAAAGTCTGAAACTGGCCGATCCACGTTAACCTAGGTGTATATACTTTACAACTAGAACGATAACTCGACGGTATTTTCCTACACACGCGCTCACCGCCATCTCGTTCGATCGAAATTCTATTACATTTACTATTCTTGCTTTACTCTCTTAATTAGCAATAATTGACACGGAATGTTTGTTCATATTTATCTCACAAGATAAATCGTATTGCTAGTTACACATTATAAAACAGTAGATACATAAATTATTTCATAAATTTAAAACTTTTATTCGGATATTCTATGAATTAATATTATATCATTACGTGATTAATTTAAAATTCTCTTTTTATCGTTCTAAAGTACATTTGAGCAAATTTATAATTCGGTATTACCTTCTATATATTATATAATTACGGATAAGGGACACTATCAAGTTGTGCAACTTGCATTATTACCTGATTCGTTTGCTTCTCTGTAAACTCGCATGTATACATATAAAAAAGAATTTGTCACTTTTCCATATTTAAGTCAGTTAGTTATTATAGTTGTTAACTATATCCGCTAGGGAATTGAGAATATTAACTGAAGTAAAAATCAAGATAGTTTCAATGAAACAGCAACATTGAAATATAACGTGAATACGTTTTAAAATCAAAATTTGCGCCTTTATATCCGTAGTGACATCGGTACATGTGATTTATTTTTTTTTTTTCTCGAATATAGTTCCAGTTTCATTCGTAGCTTCGTACGTAGCACATGCGTATTGCGCATGCGTTTGCAGTGCTTTGAGACGTTGCGTGTTAGTGCGTACTTTCGCGCTGTTAGTCGGCAAAAAGGAAAAGCTTGAAACGAGTTTGAAGATATTTTGATATTTAAGAATATTTCTCATCGTGATTCAACATTGAACGATGGCAAGTACAGCCGAGTCAAATTATCGGCTGACCGACGATGTTATACCTCTTCTTTATTCAATTAATTTGGATCTAGATATGAGTGATTTTGTCTTCAAAGGCATAGTGAACATAGATGTTATAGTAAGCTCAATTTACGTCACTTATTGGAATTTTAATTGTTTACGCAAGTCCTTGTTAATTTGTCATTCGAATGACGGGACAGGAAATGTTGACCATATGGTAAACATAACCACAAAATTCGTATCCTATATATATGGGATGAATTCCTATTAGGGGTGTGTCGGATATTCGGCATTTTCGGTTTAAGTCGCTCCGAGGAATTTTTTCGGCTTCATTTCGAGTATCGAATGTTTGCAGGAGTCGGATACCTGAAGATGGCGTTAAGTTGGGTCGCGTCATCGAAAATTTGTAACATTAGGGTACTCAAATCCTTACTCTTCTGGGGCAGTTATCATGTACACGAAGAATTTATGAACCTTTAAGATTTGCATATGTTTTTGTACGATAATGTGAGCAAAAATTCTCCTGAAAAATCATTAAAAACCATTGTATGTATGTTCTATGACTTTCCTATGTGCACGATAACTGTTCGACTTTAGTAAGAATTCAAGTACTCGAATGTTACATATTTTCGTAACTCAACTCTACCTGTTTATCAAATACCTGGAAATCTCAGGTATCTGATTCCTATGTAATCTTAAACGATGGTAAATTTAAAGGCATTTTTATTATCTTGTTTTCTCTGTACTCAAAATTGTAAAAATGCGTACGATCGTTAAGAGTAGAATGTGATAAGATAACTGAAACATTTCATTTCATTTTTGTAGCAAAAAATCTATGAAATGTCACATTCTTTTTATTTTGCATTTTATGCATTTCTTTTTTTAATGTTTACAGGTGTCAAAAGAGATAAATGTTATAACATTAAATGCATTGGACCTTGATATAAGCCACGCATTTTACAATGATGATAAAGGAAAACGTCATGAAGTAAAACAGATTAAATATTCTCAGGCTGATGAAACAGTCACCTTCGAGTTTAAGAAACCTTTCGCTCCAGTATCTAAAGGATGCTTACAGATCGAGTTTGAGGGAAAAATTAACAATAACATGAGAGGCTTGTATAGGAGCAAATACTTTAAGTACTACAATTTCTACAGAATCAAAATAATATGAGCATACATTCCATAAGGAACAAGTACATATCTTTCATTATAAGGATTATGTATTTTAATATTTATCTTAAATATTAAACATTTGGTAAACAGATTTTTGAAAGATTATGTCAACTTGCCTTCCTTGAGATATTTTCTTCATCGACTTATTAAATCTGGTAAGCATTAATGGACTTTTTGAAACTAATACAAATCTTCTATGTATTTACAGATCTAATGGATTGATCGAATTTGCAGCTGTAACTCAATTTCAGCCAACAGATGCTAGACGGTGCTTCCCATGCTGGGATGATCCAGCAGTCAAATCCAGATTTGTTATCTCCGTAAATGTACCTATAGGTTTAACTGTTCTTTCCAATGTGGTAAGTAATATCTAGTACATGCTGTTTTATTTTATTTCTTTTTGTTTTCTTTTTATACGCATTGAACGTTAGGCCGATGAACTAGGTATAAGATTTTCGAGAAATATTCGTTCACTTATTGCAGACTCCCGAATTCACGGATGAAACCAGCGGGACCAAGAGGGTAAAGTTCCGTCAAACGCCACTCATGTCAACGTATTTATTAGCAATAGTGGTTGGTAAATTCGAATATATAGAAGATAAATTGGACAATGGTAGTTGCGTACGTGTATACACTCGAGAATCGAAGAAAGAGCAAGGACAATTCGCGCTGGAAGTAGCAACGAAAGTATTATCATATTACAATAATTACTTCGATATTTCTTATCAACTTCCAAAGCTCGATCTTGTCGCGATACCCGATTTCTCATCCGGAGCTATGGAAAATTGGGGTCTAATTACGTATCGTGAAACGTGCCTGCTGGTAGATCCAAAAAACACGTCCACCGCGCGAAAGCAGCTGATCGCTTTAGTGATAGCGCACGAATTGGCGCACCAGTGGTTTGGAAACCTCGTGACCATGGAATGGTGGACGCATTTATGGTTAAATGAGGGTTATGCATCATTTGCGGAATACTTATGCATCGGTGATCTATTTCCCAATTACGACGTTTGGTCGCAATTCATAACGGACACGCACATCAGAGCATTAGAGCTGGACGCTTTGAAAAACAGTCATCCGATCGAGGTACCGGTATGTCATCCTGCCGAAATCGATGAGATTTTCGACGACATCTCGTACAGCAAAGCAGCATCTGTTATTCGGATGATGCACTCTTATATCGGGGCCGATGCTTTTCGAGTTGGTATATCGTATTACTTGAGAAAGTATCGTTACCGTAATGCCAATACGGACGATTTTTGGGTCGCCATGGAGTGCAACACCGATAAGCAATTACGTCACGTGATGTCTGCTTGGGTGAAGCAGCAAGGATTCCCTATTGTCAAAGTGGAACATCGTCAGGAAGGGAACGATAGAGTTTTATCGTTATCGCAAGAGAAATTTCTAGCCGATGGTAGCGTGGATCCTCATAACACCATGTGGGTTATACCAATTAGCATAATTACGTCCTCGGATCCAAAGAAAAGTATAGTTGAGACCGTGCTGAGCGAGAAGACGCAAGAGATTCGAGTGAAGAACGTTGCGGAGAACGACTGGGTAAAGTTGAATCCTGGATTGGTGGGATTCTACAGGACGCACTACTGTACAGAAGCACTCGCTCTATTGTTCCCTGCGGTGAAGGATCACACGTTACCGCCTTTAGATAGGTTGGGTTTGTTGGACGACATGTTCGCAATGGTGAAAGCCGGTTACACTTCTACCGTGGAAATACTTAAATTCATGCAAGCCTTTCGATCCGAAGAAAATTTCACTGTATGGTCTAGCATAGTGAACAGCCTAAAGAAGATCGGGGTGCTTATTTCTCACTTGGATTATGAGGATTCGTTCCAAGCGTACGGACGCCACTTGATGCGCGACATTACCGACAAATTGAGCTGGGACTCGAAATCCGACGAGAGCCACTTGGACACTTTGCTCCGGCCTCTTATCCTAGGTCGTATGGCAGCGTTGAACGTCGAGGATATTATACAAGAGGCGCAGAAGAGATTCGAATTGCACGTGACCGGTAAAACACCTCTGGACGCTGATATGCGTAGCCCTGTCTACCGAGCTGTGCTTTCGGTCGGCGATGCCGAGACTTACGAGACCATGATTAGCCTATATCGAAAGACCGACTTCAACGAGGAGAAGGACAGAATACTGAGCGCCCTGGGCATGATAAAAGACGAGGCCTTAATAGCGAAAGTTCTGAAATTTGCGATGAGCTTTGAAGTGAAAGCTCAGGATACCGCGTTCGCCATCATGTCCGTGGCGAAGACGTACAAAGGCCGGCAGATGGCCTGGGAGTGTTTCAAGCAGAATTGGAGAAGATTGCTGGACTGTTACGGTGGCGGTTCGTTGATCTCCAGACTGGTGAAATGCATCACGGAGAATTTCGTGACCGAGGAGCACGCCCAGGACGTCGAGCAGTTCTTCAAGGAACACCCGACGCCGGGAACCGACAGGACGGTTCTGCAGAGCATCGAATCCATCAGATTAAACGCTGCATGGCTCGCCAGGGACAAAGATTCTATGAGAGAATATCTGACCAGCCAGGTCTGGCAATAACACTCGGGTTCACCTGTTGCCTCGAGTTCCCGTCTCTATCTTGTTGTAATTTCTCACACGGATAGGAAATCGAAAGGACGATAACCACATGTCATTCGGCGAGCGTATTAAAAACCAAGGATAATTGCTTCGAGTCAGTTTAGAGGGAAAGAGAAGACACAGAGGGTCTCTTGTAACACACGACATCGTAGGATTTGCATTTATATACACAGACGCGCGCGCATGTACGCTCGTATACACATAGATGATCAGTTTGCTTGAAGGGAACGCGATCGCGCGTACAGTTGTTCGTTGTATTCGTTGCATCGGCTGGCAAGCTTGCTTGCAAACGTTCCCGAGGAAATTCGCGAAGGGTAACAGGACCACTGCCTACACAGCATCCGCGACGATGGCATTTACAGATAGATCTTACACCTTTTCTTTAATCTATCCACCATCTCGGCGGGCGAGTCGTCTCTCCGAGCAAACACGACGTTTCAAATTCGCGCACTAATTTGTACCACGTTCATACCCTGAGACGAGAGAGAAGAAGAAGAAGATGAAGAAAAAGGAAAGACCGCGTAGCGTGTAACTACAGAAACCCATTTATGTCACATAACTATAACCGAGAAAATTGAAATAAATACTTGTACGCTTGTGTCAGTAAATTGCGAGAGCAGCGTGTCATCCGCGCGGATGATAGCAACACCTACGTCGGAAAATCCATGAATCGATCCCGCTGGGTCCTGGTCCGGGTTCCTGGAGAGATGTACCCTCTGTCCCGTGGTTGATCTCGGGCCCGAGGGCCTCGTGTGCGAGCAGAAACGATATCGGTCACTTAACACGTTAAATGCCACGCGAATTTTACAAGAATTATAAACGATGAATTTCTTATTATGAAATATTAGATATTATTCTATATTCGATAGATAACTTACAGTATATAACCATGTTTGACACGTTAACACATATATTCGCTTTTTTAATTCGCATTTGGTAGCAGATATTCAGAAAGTTGACTTTTTTTTTTTGCTAACCATTTGTTAAGGGAATACGCAAGACTTTGTTACCCTGGTAACTTAACAAGTCTATTTTCAGTTCCTTAAATCGTCGATTGAGTGGAAGAAACCTGAAAACGAATCTCATCTCAATGTGTTAACTGCAACGGGGATGACCGGTGACCTCGGTGTTCCTAGCGTGCGATTAACACCAGGTTTACGGTCGTTTTTTGTATAATTATTTCTATGGACACCCATCAGATTTAAGGGTAAAGGAAACCACGTATTTTCGTTAAAAAACAAAGATGGGTTTTATTTGAAAATAATCGCAATATTAACAGACTTAATATAAGTTAATTAAATCTGTTAATATCGAATAATTGGAGCAACCGATCCGTAAAATTCACGGGTCCCGTAAACCTAGTGTTAAATTGCAAGTATCGTCATTCGTTTAAATTATATATATATTTCTATGAATCTGGGCCGGTGACCGGTGATCCCCGCGGTGTTGTAACCAAGAGGATTGCCGGTCACCGGTGACCCCCATGGCAGGGAACGTGTTAAGGTGGTCAGAGAGGCTCGCAAGGTGACGCGGTTGCGCGCGGAGTCGCGCTCCTTATCCCCGGCATAATTTCCCATTATGAAATATTAGATATTATTCTATATTCGATAGATAAGTTACAGTATATAACCATGTTTGACACGTTAACACATTGCGTACGGCGCTCCTAGGGCCCGCGCATTTTTGGACTCTCTAGAAACACTTTATATCACGCATATATTCACTTTTTTAATTCATTTCTTTTTTCCTAACCATTTGTTAAGGAGATACGCAAGAATTCGTTACTCTGGTAGCTTAACAAGTCTATTTTTAGTTCCTTAAATCGTCGATTGAGTGGAAAAAACCTGAAAACGAATCTCGTCTGAACGTGTTAACTGCGTCGGGGGTGACCGTGATCCCGGTGTTCCTAGAGTGCGATTAAATTACAAGTATCGTCGTTCGTTTAAATTATATATATATATTTCTATGAATCTGGGCCGGTGGTCTCCATCGGTGTAACCAAGTGCAGTGCCGGTCACGGGTGACCCCCATGGCAGGGAACATGTTAAGGTGGTCAGAGAGGCTCGCAAGGTGACGCGGTTGCGCGCGGAGTCGCGCTCCTTATCCCCGGCATCGATCAGCTCGTTGAGCCCGCGTAGGAGGGTGCGCTGCCGCCGTGACTCAGCCTCCACTTTCGTTTATTAGCGCGTGCACGCGCGTATCCAGCTCGAGTCCTCGGCCACCCTCTCCCCTTCCTGCTTTCTCTCCATTTCTCCTTGCGCGTAGGAAATAACAGGCGAGGCTGCGGCGGAGAGTGGCCGAAGGGACGAGAGAGCAGCCGGCTCCGGACCGAATCAGTTCCCGTGGGTATTCCGTGGTCTCGAGGTTCCCAGGAACGCGCACGCGACCCGGGACAGGGGACACACGATCAATACGGGAACTTGGCGAACTCCTACAACGATACATCGTGCGACCACCACCGGCCTGGCCTCTCCTCTCTCTCTCTTTGTCGCGACCACCACTGCGAGAACCTCCCGCTCGCACGTGTGCGCGGATTATTACGTACACGTGTGCCCATTTAAGCCCACCCCGCGCGTGTTCCGCGGGACGCTCGCGGATTTATCGCTTTCAGCGGTGCAGCGACCGGGGAAACGACCTAACGAGAAGAAACCATGGACGAGGGGGGCTCGATTGCCGGGAACGGTCTCCCTTTTTCGCGGTAATGTCCACGGGATACCTTATCCGCCGAGCGAGTAGGACGCCGCGCGTTTTAGCCCGAGCAAAGAGGATTGGATCATCTTATGACTCGTAATGGCCACCATCTGCGCCCGGGAACGGGTGCACCGGCTATTCGCCAGCCGTTTTATCGATGATTAAGACCTCGTACGGCGATACCCGGCTTGTAATTCGGAAGGGACGCAGGAAGATCGGACGGAATGCTTGGCAAACGAGTTTTTTTTTCCCGAATCATTACCAATAATACACACGGCTAAGGGTTTCTAGGTTCCAGGTGTTTTATCCAAGGCTTTATCATTCGCTTCGGAGATTCGCTGTTCGCGAAAAGAGGAAGAAGCGTAATTACGTTGCAAGCGTTACTTCTACGATTTATCTCGGAGAGTCGAGATCAATTTTTTACCTTAGGCTTCCTTCTTTTTCTTTATCCTAATAGGCGTTCTCTTCGGACGGATTTTCTTCTGGATTCGTAAAAATACGACGGTGATTGTTCGATGGTAAAAGAGCAGACAGCAGAAGGCAGAAGTAATCGTATGGACACAGTTTGCATTTTATTTCGCACGAGACGAGCGAGTGTAACAGGCTCGCGCATCAAGTATACTTACACTTTACAGCCTTTCAGTCTTCGCGAATATACAATAGTTACGGTGAAATCTCTAAATTATAATATGAAAAGCAATAACAATGATAATAATCGTGTAATAATAATATAATATATAATAATAATATAGAACCGGCCATTGCGGACGGCGTAATAATAATAATCATCATCGTAATACAAATAATCCGCTTTATTATCTACAAGGGGGAGTTGAAATAATACAGGCCCTGATCAACGTGACGATAAACATTTCTCTTCCACGCGAAAACTACGAAAGAAAAGGAGAGGCGATCCATTCACGACCGGTTGCGGACGAGGGTGTGCTTACACGATTATAGAACGCAGGTGTGATCGATTCGATTTCGATCTTCGTCGATCCTTAAATACGTTCGTTCCTCCGGAACGAGGGGTTCGTTCGTAAGGGTTGGCGGAGGACAGACAGGGGGTTGGAGAAGAAAAGGAAAAAGAATATTTCTTCGAAAGAAGACGAATTCGTCTTCGAATCGGATTTAAAGTAACCAACGGATCCGATTTGTCATCGGAATCTCTCGTCGAACGAATTTCGCAACGTTTAACGCGACACGCACACCTGAACAAAATCCAGACGTCGTCGGGTCGAAGAAAGACCCATAAAAGTTTTCAACTAGCAATAATCGCACCTCGGTAGAACCTGATCAGTTACGATATCGCAAAGCTAGGGTCGAAGAAAGACCTGAATTTAACCCTGATGACGGTGTCGCAGTCGCTCTCGGTGATGGAACAACGAGAGGATGGTGGATAGAAAAGGAAGTACGCGATGGTCGTGGGGATTCGGAGAGATTAGAAGAAGAAGAGAAGATTGGATGAGAGAGGAGAGTGTCGTGGAGGGAGGAGAAAAAGAAGCGAATCGATTAAAAAGAAGAGAAGAGAGGTCGTGCGAGGAATGCGATAAGTTTTATGTACAAGTATTTACATCTTTCCCCGAAGAAAGAAGTTAGACCGGCCGTGGTAAGGCCCGCTTCGTCGTCCTTCGTTTTCACGTCTTCTACCCTTCCGCGTGCGTCGAGACGCATCCTAGGACGCGTCCTTTCTGCAAGGTGCTCGCGATTTCCTTGGAAAAGTCCTCGTGGTTCGAACACCGCGGGGATCTTTTGTCCTTCGAATCTTAGGGAAATCTCAGCGAAATCCTCTCGGTGAATCTTCTTCACGACGTGAATCTTCGCATCGAGGAGGAATTATGCGAGACACGGTTGCGACGGAGCTGCGGGAGAACTCGGCGAGTTCTCTGGATTGCGACTACTCTGCCCGAAAAAGACTCGACGTGGTTCTGGACCGTGGAAACACGACGGAGGTGAAGTAGTCAGGCCACGAGGAGAAGAAGCTCGCAGCGACCTGGACCTCACTGGAGCTCGCTGCTAGCTGACACAGGTCACCGTTCCGCGAGCATCCCGGTGCCCGTGGTCGTCGCCGAGGACGCGGTGGTGGTGGTGGTCGGCACGCTGGTCGCAGCGTTCAACAACGGTTGCAACGGCTGCCTTTGCACGGTCTTCGCCACCGCGGAGGACTCGTGGTGCACGTTCGTCTCCTCCAGCGTTGTCTGCAGGTCGCAGATGTACTCGATCACCCTCTGGATAACCTCGAGCTTCGACAGCTTCCTCTTCCTCGGCATATCCGGCACCAAAGACCTGAGCTTGGTCAGGTAAGCGGCTACTTCTTCTGCTTCCAGGTCACGGCGGGTTCCGTTGATCCCGAGGCTGTTGTGCAGGACACCTCGACTCGGCGGCACTCTGCCGCCCACCGGGCTCACCACCATCGCCTTCATGTCGTGCGCGTGTGTACGCGTTTTCCTCTCTGGTCGATTCTTCCCCGACGCCGACGACGCGCGCGCGAGTGTTTGTCCCTGCTGATGACGGACCGTGCACAACACTGTGGCCCGAGGAAACAGATGTGGGTCGTCCGATTAATTCCGTCGGACACACCTCCGAAGAGTACGGGACTATCACACGCACCCCGTGTGTCTATCGATCGATCGATCAGGCCGATCGATCGATCGAGCCAACCCGCAACGGTGAGCGCGCACGAGATTAACGGCAGACGCTCGTTACGTTCTCGTTCGGTACGTATATCTCGTTCCTATGTGTCTCTCCTTCTTCACTTTGTACGTATACCGTTTCTCTTCTAGCTTTGCCAACGCTTTTATACACGCCTTACACGTCACACACAGTTTTTAAGCTACGAGGGATCGCTTGGTATCACGAGCTGGACTACACACTCGCGTGGAACATCGTCTACGAGACGAGAGAGAGAGCTTGTAACTTCTTCTACGACGACTGTATATATATCCGGACGCAACCGGAGTGCGCAAGTAGAGAAACGTGCAGCGTACTCCTCGCAATGCACGCGTCACGCTCGACGGATCGAAGTCAACTGGCCTCCGCCCCTCACCTGCGCGCTTTTATAGCCTTCCCCCCCTAAACCCCTGCCCGCGCTCTGCCCGCGACGCCTCCACTACCCATACGGCGCAATCGCTGCCCGAATAAATAGCGTTGGACTCGAATCGCTCACGAAACGGATTCTTATCTGACCTATTTACACGCGTGCACTTTGGTAAATATTTATGTGCCACGGGTAATTTCTTCTTTCCATTCCGCTCTTTTGTTGCTCGATCGAGAAAGATGCGCCGGGAGGAGCGATACCCGCGATCCGAGATAACGCGATCGAACGATAATCTTCCTTCGCGCTATATTCTCGGTGCACGCGAACTGCACGTCGATTTGTGTAAAAAAAAAATTATTTCACCGGACGTTCGTGTTTGTAATAACGGCCAACGCTAACGTTATTAGAATTAAGAAAATAGCTAGGAGAAACTGCTTCGCAATGCGAAATCTTATAAAATATTACTAGCAGAATTTTCTTTATAAATACGAATTATATTCTACGAAACCTAACCTAAGTACTCTTATACGCGTATATTATTTACTCGCAGTTACGGGAACGGAAAATCGCGGCGAGAAAATAAATCGAAAATGCGGCATCTCGGCGAAAGCTAGAAAACTGGGAAACCATCGATCCCGTTGTTGGAAAGGGACCCTCCCTCCGGTCCGGCCACCCCCTCGTCCACCTGCGTCTTCCATTCACGACCCGGCCAGCCGAGCTGCGAGCGAAAAAGGACGCGAGATAAAGGAGAAAAAGCTAGGTAGAAACGCAACCGTGCGATGTACGCTCGCCGAGTCCCTTTCGAGCGGGTATCACTGATGCATATACGTAACAGAGAAACGCGAAAAGTAGTTTTGCCACTTGAGTAACAGGAACGCCTGTAAGAATTGCAATAGCTATGAGCTAAAGGTGTCTGGATGGTCCGAAGCTTGTTCTCGGGATAGAAAATGCGTTCGACTCGAAGCCGACCGTAGTCGGGGGTGTTTGACGACCATGGGGGACCAGAGGCGTCGGCGGGACAAGCCGGGCGTGGAAGAGAAGGGCGACGCCGCTAAAGCTAAAGCTGCCCACGGCGAGAGGGACACGGGTGGCGGCTGGAGGGGAGGGGGTAGAGGTAGCGCGGCCGCTGTGCGGCGAAGGAGTGGGGGGAGGGGAGTGGTGGGGAGCGCGCTAAGGGTTCGCGGCGGGGAGGGGAGGGGCGACGGCGGGACAGGGGAGTGGTGGGGGGCCGCTAGCTGCGCGCGGCGGCGGGGAGCGGGAGGGGAGGGGGAAGGAGACACGACCATTGTTGAACGTCCGCGGCGCCAGCCACTAGCCATCACGGCTACTACCACCACGCACTCCTCGTCGCACTAACACAACAGCTAATACTACTCACACCAGCGTGCACAACCACCGTGTACTTCGTGCATGCTGCTCATGGCTCGCGGCACCGTGCACCGCCAACCTGTACACCATGATTCCGGCTACGGTTCTCTTCGCGTATGTACGAGTAAGCACGTGTGTATGCATGCATGCCGAGGTGCCCAGCGGCCGAGACTCTTTTGCCTTCTTCGCCTGGCTCGCGCGGTCTTCTTCCGTCGCGACAGCCGGCCGGTTCGTCGACTCGCTCGCTCTACTCGTGACTCTCTGGTTACTCCGGCGTCTCGTTACCGGTCGCCGGGACAAGAACCCACCCGATGTCCGGCGCTACGGACACACGGCCGAGGGAGTCGTCCTTTATTATGCGCTAGGCACCGGCACGTCTCTCTCCCCGGGGACGGCCGGGGAAAATCGCGCTCCCGGAGTTCGGCTGATATTTCTGATTCCCAAGTGGTCCGCGCGGTCTACACGGCCCGTGAAATCGATCGTGTCTCCCGACTGTTTTTAAACTGTTGATTTCTCGGATGGGAAGTTTTTAGACGAGTTTCCTGAGAAATTAATCGTCTTCGAGGATGGGAGAGGAAGTGATATACGTTCGGTGTATATTGGACGATTAAAAATAAGTTGAGAATTAGTTCTGAAAAATTAAAATTGTTCTGCGTGTATTATGACGTTCGTTCTCAAGGGGTTAAATTGCAGATGTAATTACTCGGGAAATGCAGGGAAAAATTCTCGAAAGAAATATTTTTCTTTTTCTACCGATAAGAAAGATAATAGTAATGAAATAATAATATCTAGGAGGAATTGGAGCGATGATACCCATGATGATCCTTCATCGGCAGTTGATAAATTTCTCGTTATGTTTTATGCAGCTTCCGTTCTGAAAAATTAAAAAATTTACACGTATATTATGACGTTCGTTTACAAAGGGTTAAATTTCTATATTTTTTATTAATATTTCGAGAAAAATTAACCCTTCGCGAACGGGAAACGAAGGTAACGATACGTTTGTTGTACACTGAACGATTAAAAAGAACAAATTGAGGGAAATTCGAGGAATTAAAATGTATGGACAACATTAATGACAATGATGAAATTATTTTTCGATATATGCATTCTGAAAAAAGCTTTCATTCTAAAAAATTACAAAACTTCGCGTGTATTATAACATTCGTCACCAAAGGGTTAATGCTCTAGGAAATGTCACTATAGTAATCGTTATTTTGCAAGTTCATTTGGAAAAAATGTAGCTTCTTATGAAAAAGAAAAAGACAGTTATTGGAAACAGACAAATATATGTAATACAGCAATTTTTTAATTAATAAACGTTTCGGTAACGAAGGGTGCTGAAAAAGAAAACACAATGGCAGCTGGAAGGGCTGTCGAACTGCAAACACACTTGCGAAATATGTATCATAGCGAGACGAGATAACTTAGAATTATCTGAATCTACAGTTTTTATTCCCAAGGGGCAGATATATCTAACGTAGACATTTATACAGCATATGGTTCTCTTCGATGTTCCAACCTGGTCGTAGAAAATTTCTGTACTCGAACAGTCGGTGGTGTGTATAATTAAAATTTGCATAATCGACCTTCTACTGAATCGCTAACGATAGTTCACAGGAAGGTCAAAGTCCTGTTAAACGGTCGAAATATCGAAAAGAGTCTAGCAGTCATAAATTGACAGCAAGTGGTCGTTAACGAACTGAATCGAGATTCCGAGTTAATCAACGATGGACAATTTTTCACATTTTACTGCTCGATCGTAGTATAATAGCATCAGAGAATTCTAAGTTTTGGTATTGTCATCGACGGTCTACGATTTTCCTGTCAATCGTCGTTTAACGCGATAATTTACGAGCGTTTTGTACCGTATAGTCAATATAAATTGGTATAGTCGAGAAACTATGGGAAAAACGAGCGAATAAAATTAATAAATGAACATTCATCGGAAGAGTTTGAAATTAACGCTAGAACTACCAAAATGACTATTTTCAGATATTTTATTTTTACAATTTCTGAGAACATACAAACTTCTTTTGACAAAATTTTTGCCTACTTTGATTCGGATCGAAACGCAATTGTTTATAGTTTTTCATTTTCCTCGTACCGCTACGATTATTTTCATTCGTGAAAAATATTTTATATTTATATTTCTATATTTAATTATATAAATTATATATATAATAAAATATTTAGATACTTATTATAGGTCGGTAGTTCCAGTGTTAATACTTTACAGATAAGTCTACGCTCTTGGATCTATTTTTAACGTTTGTCTCACTTTTTCTCGATAATTTCGTTCGCTTCCTTTGTCACGCGATGCCATAAGATAACGGAAAAAGATAATTTCTGCCAATAAGGGAAGCGGATTCATTCTGCTTCTGCCATCGCGTTAGAATGTTGTTGGTTGTAAGGTTTGCTGAGAATTCGGCCCTACACTTTTCTCAGCGGATATTAACCCTTTGCACTCGAAGAATTTTCGCTACGAAGAAGAAGCTTTTCTTACGTTTCTATAAGCTCGGTGATACACCATATGTGAAAATATGCAAAGAAAATCATACGTTTGCCTTTGGAATGAACGGAAGTATTTTATTTCGATATTTCGCGTGTAGTTACTTTTAATATAGCGTAGAAAACCAATGGTGGGTTTTCTTTCGCCTTGGTTTATAGAAAGAATCGAAGACACAACGAGAACAGTTAAAGGAACTAATAGAACTCACGAAATATCACTCTTTAACGAGTGGGAAGACGAAAAACGCTTCTTCGAATTTGACGACGATATTCTCGGATCTCTCGAATCTCTCTAGTCTCTCAAATCTCGCAAAAGTCTCTGCATATACCGTCAAAGGTCTCTCTTTTAAAGCTTTCGTCGATTCTCGCTTCGTCCCCCTGTAAAGCTCGCGAAACTCAACGTTTGATTTCGAAAAAAACAACATTTGTCTATCGGTAACTTTGATGTTATCCTGTAATCCTACTTTCCTAAAATTAAGCTTCCTACGATAGTTATTATCGCTTATTCGAATTCGAGCTATGGCATTAAAACGAATGGTGACTGAGAGTCACCTCTCGAGTGCAAAGGGTTGACACATTGACAGCCGGCAGCATGTATCGGCCACGTAAAGCCCAAACGTCGGTTTTATTCGCTTTTTCGTAAAATAGTGTATTTCGATTACGTATTCGTCATATACAATTTAATAGAAAAGAAAAATAGAAACAAAATTGAAATTATCACAGATAGACAGACCCAGAAACCCACGTTTTCGAGGGGCCAGCTGTCAATATGTCAAGTTAGCAACGCACAATACGATGTTGAATCTATTTCTGGCGTTTGTCTCATTTTTTCCGATAGTTTGTTCTTTAATTAGAATAAATCGTCACCGGAGAAGTGTCGTTATAAAATCGTTGATAAAATTTCGGGACAACCGTATTATCGAGTACGAGTCATCTCGAAATTAAGTACACTTACACTCGAGTACTCTCGCACTTGACGGTGCACTCAAAATTCCCAATCTCGAAACCGAGTCTCGCGAGCTTTGGTCCCGTTCTTTCAAACCGAGTCGCTGTTCAACCATTCGAGTGTCGAGGAGCAATTTTACAAAGCCGACAACCGGTGCAAAAGTAAAATAACGATACAGTTGATAAAAGAACGAATTTTAATTTCGATCTATCAATTCGGATACCGCAATAGCGCTCCTTGACATTTTTAATCGGAGAATAAGACAACAATTGCTATCTCGGCGCTTAGTATTTTTGGATAGGGAATGAGACGAGCGAAAAAGCGCTCCTTGACATTTTTAATTGGAGAATAAGACAATTGCTATCTCGTCGCTTGGCATTTTTGGATAGGGAATAAGACAATCGCTATCGTGTCGCCTGGAATTTATGGATAGGGAATAAGACATGTGAAAAAACGCTCCTTGATATTTTTAATCAGAGAATAAGACAATTGCTATTGCGTCGCTTGGCATGTTTGAATAGGGAATAAGACAATCACTATCGCGTCGCTTGGCATTTTTGAATACGGAATAAGACAATCACTATCGCGCCGCTTGGAATTTTTGGATAGGGAATAAGACAAGTGAAAAAACGCTCCTTGATATTTTTAATCAGAGAATAAGACAATTGCTATCGCGTCGCTTGGCATTTTTGAATAGGGAATAAGACAATCACTATCGCGCCGCTTGGAATTTTTGGATAGGGAATAAGATGAGCGAAAAAGCGCTCCTTTTGGCATTTTTAATCGGAGAATAAGACAATTGATATCGCGTCGCTTGGCATTTTTGAATACGTAATAAGACAATCACTATCGCGCCGCTTGGAATTTTTGGATAGGGAATAAGATGAGCGAAAAAGCGCTCCTTTTGGCATTTCTAATCGGAGAATAAGACAATCGCTATCGCGCCGCTTGGAATATTTGGATAGGGAATAAAACAATCGCTATCGCGCCGCTTATTTTATTTTTTTTTATATCAAATAAGACAAGCGAAAAACATTCCTTGGCACTTTTGAACGTAAAAACAGGAAAAACTCATGGCCCTGAAACGGTTAACAAAGTTACCAGCCACGAAACGCCTCTGCGATCATTACACGCGAGCGTCTTCTGTTACAGAGTGAAGCTGAAAATTCTGCAGATGCTAGATAACGTTATCTACGCGAGAAAGATGGGATCTCGGCGGGTAGCTGGGCGAAGGTGGAGATCGTTCATCCGGTTCGATGTCTAACGAAGGGAAGATCGAAGGAACGAGCGTATTCTATGGGCTTTGTCGAAGGTTGGACGGATAAGAAAGCACGGAGAAAGAGAAAAGGCGTGTGCACCGTTGTGGCAGGTAAAATAATAAGCTTACGCGCCTCGGAGAGGCAGACGGCGAGCGTGTAAAAGCGGCGAGATGCCAGCGTGATAATCGGGAACGCAAAGCGTAACGGAGCGCGCCTCATTGCGCGTGAAATCCCGTCGTGATAAAGATTTCAGATAAACCGCGGAATAGTCAGCCGAGGAGCTTGGAAAGCACGATTTTCCGTCGGCTAAAAGCGGAACACGACCGGGGGTGGAGCGTGGACAGGACTATAACGGGAAACGTGGAAGAAATACGTAATTCGCGGGCTTTTGCTAATCGAGAAATTACGAGGAACGCGCGCCGGATGTCCCGTTTAGCTGTCAGCCGAGTGCGAAACGAGCGAAAAAGGAGCAACGAGCAGAAATAGGAAATGATGTGGTAATAATAATCGTGGATGCAATTAAACCGTTAAGTAGCATGTAAGACGCTATGACGTCTCGACGCGGTGAAACATGCTAACGCAGAGGTATACTCCCGGATTCTAAGTGGATATTTTAGGTCGTTGTTGCTGAAAGTTCCGTGAACGCGATATTTTGCAACTTTGTAATTATTAGGTTGTTCAGAAAACTTCGTTTTTGCTTAATAGAAGACCTAATTGTGTTTTTTCACAGCCAACTTCACGCTTCAGCTGCATAAAGAGAAAGAAAAAACGAAATGACTTTACGAATGATCCAATATTCGTGTAAAAGATTGTCACGTGAAATATTAAACGTTTCTTTCGATTTCTTGTCTTCCTCGTTTTTTGGAACGCATGGGACCTTCTTTGCGATTTTTACTATTCCATTTAAATTTAAGATACATTGATATATCTTTTTGTGTAAGAGGAAATTGATATCTTAGCTCGGAATCTTTGTTTTAATGATAAAACGAATTCGTCAAGATATTTCATTATAACGTGTAAAAGATTGTGACGTGAAATGTAAAACGTTCCTTTCGATTTTCCCATTTTTATCGATTTTTGGAACACGTGGGATCTTCTTTACGATTTTTACTATTCCATCTAAATTCACGATTCTCGGATATATTTTTTTATACCAGAGAAAATCGACGTCTTAACTCGGAATCTTCGTTTTAACGATAAAACGAATTCGTTGTGATATTTCATTATACCGTGCAAAAGATTGTCACGTGAAATATTAAACGTTCCTTCCGATTTTCCCATCTTTCTCGATTTTTAGAACACGTGATCTCATCTTCTTTGCGATTTCTTACTATTCCATTTAAATTTAAGATTCTCTGGTCTATTAGACCATTATCTATTGTACGAGAGGAAATAGATATCTAAAGACCCAATATAATGTCAGCGATTTTTTTTCTTTTTTCACGCTATTCAAGATGGAGACGTAGCACTGAAAGAAACGAAGAATTCGATTTGCAATTCAAAAATTCTTATTTTTCTTTTTTTTTCGCTCTATTCACGCTAGACACGTAGGATTGAAAGAAGCGAACAGTTCGATTTGCAATTTAAAAATTCTTAATTGGCAATAAGTAGCGTGTATCGTGGAAGCGTACAAGCGTCGGATGACTGACACGGAATAATTATCCTGGATTTTTTAGTTTTTGTAAAATTACGCTAGCAGGGAATAATGAAGGAAAGAAAGAGATTTCGTTCCAGGTCAAAGAAACGAAACGCTAGTCTGCACGACACGACCATAAAAATATATGCGAAACGTTGAGAAATATATATATATATATGAAAAGCTACGGAACGTTTAGCCAAGGTTTTACGCGCTGGAAAAACGAAATCGCAAAAAATCCCGTTTATTTCAACGTTTTATTCCCCTTTTAATAATTTCCTTTTTCACGATTTTTAACGCGATTCTATTCCGAGCGGAAATTCGACGAAATCACGCGCGGAAATTTTGTCGCGTGACGAAACTATTGAATATTTCAGTTTCAGCTCTGACACGATTACGCATTCGGTGGACTTTTAATCGGAAAACTCGGAAGCGAATCTCCACTTTGTATAAAAGTTTAAACCAAGAATCACCGAAGGGATAAAAATAACTCTTTCCGGGCATTTTATCATTTTTGCAATTTTTGGAAACGTACAGTCACTATTGAATATTTCAATTGCAACTGTAACGCGATTACGCATTGAGTGAACTTTTTTAATCGGAAAACTCGGAATCGAATCCTTCCTTTGTGTAAAACTTTGAGTCAAGAATCGCCGAAGGAATAAAAAACCGGATATTTTATTATTTTTGCAATTTTTGAAAACGTACAGTCAGTATTAAATATTCTAGTTTCATCTTTAACGCGATTACGCATTGAATAGATTTTTTTAATCGGAAAACTCGGAATCGAATCCTTCCTTCGTGTAAAACTTTGAGCCATGAATCTTTGAAGGGATAAAAATCCAGGCATTTTATCATTTTTGCAATTTTTGGAAACGTACAGTTACTAATGAATATTTCAATTGCAACTGTAACGCGATTACGCATTGAGTGAACTTTTTTAATCGGAAAACTCGGAATCGAATCCTTCCTTTGTGTAAACTTTGAGCCAAGAATCGTTGAAGGGATAAAAATGACTCGTTCCAGGAATTTTATCATTTTTCCAATGTTTGAAAACGTATAGTCACTATGGAATATTTCAATTTCAAATTTAACGCGATTACGCATTCAGTGGACTTTTAATCGGAAACTCGGAATCGAATATCCACTTTGCATGAAAGTTTCAACCAAGAATCTCCGAAGGGATAAAAACTACACGTCCCGGTCATTTTATCCTTTATACAATTTTCGAAAACGCGCAGTCACTCTCGATAAAATTAACATCGTCCTTCGTTCGAACAGAGACGCAATTACGGATAATTACTCATCTTCGTTGGGTCGCTATAATTATCGTCGCTTCCGCGTGATCTAGTTAGAGATTCTCGGTAATTCTGGCCAAAAAACATTTGCAAAAAAAGGTTGCATCCGATCGGTAGTACTAGATCTTACCTCCTCGCATACGCTTACTTAGATACCCATCGGCCATTTCGCGCGCCGCTGCGACTTAATCTGCATAAGCGTCGTGACGAATTAAAAACTCCATGGAATTCCCGATTACTATCTTGCCGGGTTTTGCAATAACTCGAGACAATATAACTGGCATAACTGGATGCGATCTAACGTGACCAGGTTGTTAGTTGGAAGGAAATATCGAGCAACGTGGGTCTTGTGTGACAGACGTTGCCTCGACGACGTCGACGACGACGTTGACGCGGTGATATCTCG
>NW_027470626.1:0-35058 GCF_051020765.1 Lasioglossum baleicum | reverse complement strand
TGCTATTTTCGCAGATTCGCTTGCAAATGCACTGAGCTATCACGCGGAACAGCCATCCCGCACAGAAATAGACCTGTGAAACGAAGAATCGTAGAATCTGATGTAATATTGAATAAATCGTGATCGTGCTTGCCGAATCGGAGTTTCTGTGTCAATTTCGTATATTCGCATGCAAATGCACTGATTTAGCACGCGAAACAGCGGTCCCGCACAGAAATACACTTCTGAAACGTAGAATCGTCGAATCTGACATAAGTCGAATAAATCGTGACCGTGCTTGCCGAATCGGAGTTTCTGTGCCAATTTCGCATATCTGCATGCAAATGCACTGATCTAGCACGCGAAACAGCGATTCCGCACTGAAATTCACTTGTGAAGCGACGAATCGTCGAATCTGACATAAACTTGAATCAATCGTGTCCGTGCTTGTTGAATCAGTGTTTCTGTGCCAATTTCGCATATTTGCATGCAACTGAACTGATCTAGCACGCGGAACAGCGATCCCGCACAGAAATAGACTTGTGAAACGGAGAATCGTAGAATCTGATGTAATATTGAATAAATCGTGATCGTGCTTGCCGAATCGGAGTTTCTGTGTCAATTTCGTATATTTGCATGCAAATGCACTGATCTAGCACGCGAAACAGCGATTCCGCACTGAAATTCACTTGTGAAACGACGAATCGTCGAATCTGACATAAACTTGAATCAATCGTGTCCGTGCTTGTTGAATCGGTGTTTCTGTGCCAATTTCGCATATTTGCATGCAAATGAACTGATCTAGCACGCGAAACAGCGATCCCGCACAGAAATAGACTTGTGAAACGGAGAATCGTAGAATCTGATGTAATATTGAATAAATCGTGTCCGTGCTTGCCGAATCGGAGTTTCTGTGCTAATTTCGCATATTCGCTTGCAAATGCACTGAGCTATCACGCGGAACAGCCATTCCCGCACAGAAATAGACCTGTGAAACGATGAATCGTAGAATCTGATGTAATATTGAATAAATCGTGATCGTGCTTGCCGAATCGGAGTTTCTGTGTCAATTTCGTATGTTTGCATGCAAATGCACTGATCTAGCACGCGAAACAGCGATTCCGCACTGAAATTCACTTGTGAAGCGACGAATCGTCGAATCTGACATAAACTTGAATCAATCGTGTCCGTGCTTGTTGAATCGGTGTTTCTGTGCCAATTTCGCATATTTGCATGCAATTGAACTGAGCTATCACGTGGAACAGCGGTCCCGCACAGAAATACACTTCTGAAACGAAGAATCGTCGAATCTGACATAAGTCGAATAAATCGTGACCGTGCTTGCCGAATCGGAGTTTCTGTGCCAATTTCGCATATTCGCATGCAAATGCACTGAGCTATCACGTGGAACAGCGGTCCCCGCACAGAAATACACTTCTGAAACGTAGAATCGTCGAATCTGACATAAGTCGAATAAATCGTGACCGTGCTTGCCGAATCGGAGTTTCTGTGCCAATTTCGCATATCTGCATGCAAATGAACTGATCTAGCACGCGAAACAACGATACCGCACTGAAATACACTTCTGAAACGAAGAATCGTAGAATCTGATGTAATATTGAATAAATCGTGATCGTGCTTGCCGAATCGGAGTTTCTGTGCCAATTTCGCATATTTGCATGCAATTGAACTGATCTAGCACGCGGAACAGCGATCCCGCACAGAAATAGACTTGTGAAACGGAGAATCGTAGAATCTGATGTAATATTGAATAAATCGTGACCGTGCTTGCCGAATCGGAGTTTCTGTGCCAATTTCGCATATTCGCATGCAAATGCACTGAGCTATCACGTGGAACAGCGGTCCCGCACAGAAATACACTTCTGAAACGACGAATCGTAGAATCTGACATAAACTTGAATCAATCGTGTCCGTGCTTGTTGAATCGGTGTTTCTGTGCCAATTTCGCATATTTGCATGCAAATGAACTGATCTAGCACGCGAAACAACGATCCCGCACAGAAATAGACTTGTGAAACGGAGAATCGTAGAGTCTGATGTAATATTGAATAAATCGTGTCCGTGCTTGCCGAATCGGAGTTTCTGTGCTAATTTCGCATATTCGCTTGCAAATGCACTGAGCTATCACGCGGAACAGCCATTCCCGCACAGAAATAGACCTGTGAAACGAAGAATCGTAGAATCTGATGTAATATTGAATAAATCGTGATCGTGCTTGCCGAATCGGAATTTCTGTGTCAATTTCGTATATTTGCATGCAAATGCACTGATCTAGCACGTGAAACAGCGATTCCGCACTGAAATTCACTTACGAAACACCGAATCGTCGAATCTGACATAAACTTGAATCAATCGTGTCCGTGCATGCCGAATCGGAGTTTCTGTGCCAATTTCGCATATTTGCAAGCAAATGAACTGATTTAGCACGCGAAACAGCGATTCCGCCCTGAAATACACTTCTGAAACGAAGAACCGTCGAATCTGACATAAGGTCGAATAAATCGTGATCGTGCTTGCCGAATCGGAGTTTCTGTGCCAATTTCGCATATCTGCATGCAAATGAACTGATCTAGCACGCGAAACAGAGATACCGCACAGAAATACACTTCTGAAACGAAGAATCGTCGAATCTGACATAAGGTCGAATAAATCGTGACCGTTCTTGCCGAATCGGCGTTTCTGTGCCAATTTCGCATATTCGCATGCAAATGAACTGATTTAGCACGCGGAACAGCGATCCCGCACAGAAATAGACTTGTGAAACGGCGAATCGTAGAATCTGATGTAATATTGAATAAATCGTGTCCGTGCTTGCCGAATCGGAGTTTCAGTGCCAATTTCGCATATTTGCAAGCAAATGAACTGATTTAGCACGCGAAAGAGCGATCCCGCACAGAAATAGACTTGTGAAACGATGAATCGTAGAATCTGATGTAATATTGAATAAATCGTGATCGTGCTTGCCGAATCGGAATTCTGTGTCACTTTCATATATTTGCATGCAAATGCACTGATTTAGCACGCGAAACAGCGACTCCGCACTGAAATTCACTTGTGAAACGACGAATCGTCGAATCTGACATAAACTTGAATCAATCGTGTCCGTGCTTGTTGAATCGGTGTTTCTGTGCCAATTTCGCATATTTGCATGCAAATGAACTGATCTAGCACGCGAAACAGCGATACCGCACTGAAATACACTTCTGAAACGAAGAATCGTAGAATCTGATGTAATATTGAATAAATCGTGATCGTGCTTGCCGAATCGGAGTTTCTGTATCAATTTCGTATATTTGCATGCAAATGCACTGATCTAGCACGCGAAACAGCGATTCTCCACTGAAATACACTTCTGAAACGAAGAATCGTCGAATCTGACATAAGGTCGAATAAATCGTGACCGTGCTTGCCGAATCGGAGTTTCTGTGCCAATTTCGCATATTTGCAAGCAAATGTACTGATTTAGCACGCGAAAGAGCGATCCCGCACAGAAATAGACTTGTGAAACGATGAATCGTAGAATCTGATGTAATATTGAATAAATCGTGTCCGTGCATGCCGAATCGGAGTTTCTGTGCTATTTTCGCAGATTCGCTTGCAAATGCACTGAGCTATCACGCGGAACAGCCATCCCGCACAGAAATAGACCTGTGAAACGAAGAATCGTAGAATCTGATGTAATATTGAATAAATCGTGATCGTGCTTGCCGAATCGGAGTTTCTGTGTCAATTTCGTATATTCGCATGCAAATGCACTGATTTAGCACGCGAAACAGCGGTCCCGCACAGAAATACACTTCTGAAACGTAGAATCGTCGAATCTGACATAAGTCGAATAAATCGTGACCGTGCTTGCCGAATCGGAGTTTCTGTGCCAATTTCGCATATCTGCATGCAAATGCACTGATCTAGCACGCGAAACAGCGATTCCGCACTGAAATTCACTTGTGAAGCGACGAATCGTCGAATCTGACATAAACTTGAATCAATCGTGTCCGTGCTTGTTGAATCAGTGTTTCTGTGCCAATTTCGCATATTTGCATGCAACTGAACTGATCTAGCACGCGGAACAGCGATCCCGCACAGAAATAGACTTGTGAAACGGAGAATCGTAGAATCTGATGTAATATTGAATAAATCGTGATCGTGCTTGCCGAATCGGAGTTTCTGTGTCAATTTCGTATATTTGCATGCAAATGCACTGATCTAGCACGCGAAACAGCGATTCCGCACTGAAATTCACTTGTGAAACGACGAATCGTCGAATCTGACATAAACTTGAATCAATCGTGTCCGTGCTTGTTGAATCGGTGTTTCTGTGCCAATTTCGCATATTTGCATGCAAATGAACTGATCTAGCACGCGAAACAGCGATCCCGCACAGAAATAGACTTGTGAAACGGAGAATCGTAGAATCTGATGTAATATTGAATAAATCGTGTCCGTGCTTGCCGAATCGGAGTTTCTGTGCTAATTTCGCATATTCGCTTGCAAATGCACTGAGCTATCACGCGGAACAGCCATTCCCGCACAGAAATAGACCTGTGAAACGATGAATCGTAGAATCTGATGTAATATTGAATAAATCGTGATCGTGCTTGCCGAATCGGAGTTTCTGTGTCAATTTCGTATGTTTGCATGCAAATGCACTGATCTAGCACGCGAAACAGCGATTCCGCACTGAAATTCACTTGTGAAGCGACGAATCGTCGAATCTGACATAAACTTGAATCAATCGTGTCCGTGCTTGTTGAATCGGTGTTTCTGTGCCAATTTCGCATATTTGCATGCAATTGAACTGAGCTATCACGTGGAACAGCGGTCCCGCACAGAAATACACTTCTGAAACGAAGAATCGTCGAATCTGACATAAGTCGAATAAATCGTGACCGTGCTTGCCGAATCGGAGTTTCTGTGCCAATTTCGCATATTCGCATGCAAATGCACTGAGCTATCACGTGGAACAGCGGTCCCGCACAGAAATACACTTCTGAAACGTAGAATCGTCGAATCTGACATAAGTCGAATAAATCGTGACCGTGCTTGCCGAATCGGAGTTTCTGTGCCAATTTCGCATATCTGCATGCAAATGAACTGATCTAGCACGCGAAACAACGATACCGCACTGAAATACACTTCTGAAACGAAGAATCGTAGAATCTGATGTAATATTGAATAAATCGTGATCGTGCTTGCCGAATCGGAGTTTCTGTGCCAATTTCGCATATTTGCATGCAATTGAACTGATCTAGCACGCGGAACAGCGATCCCGCACAGAAATAGACTTGTGAAACGGAGAATCGTAGAATCTGATGTAATATTGAATAAATCGTGACCGTGCTTGCCGAATCGGAGTTTCTGTGCCAATTTCGCATATTCGCATGCAAATGCACTGAGCTATCACGTGGAACAGCGGTCCCGCACAGAAATACACTTCTGAAACGACGAATCGTAGAATCTGACATAAACTTGAATCAATCGTGTCCGTGCTTGTTGAATCGGTGTTTCTGTGCCAATTTCGCATATTTGCATGCAAATGAACTGATCTAGCACGCGAAACAACGATCCCGCACAGAAATAGACTTGTGAAACGGAGAATCGTAGAGTCTGATGTAATATTGAATAAATCGTGTCCGTGCTTGCCGAATCGGAGTTTCTGTGCTAATTTCGCATATTCGCTTGCAAATGCACTGAGCTATCACGCGGAACAGCCATTCCCGCACAGAAATAGACCTGTGAAACGAAGAATCGTAGAATCTGATGTAATATTGAATAAATCGTGATCGTGCTTGCCGAATCGGAATTTCTGTGTCAATTTCGTATATTTGCATGCAAATGCACTGATCTAGCACGTGAAACAGCGATTCCGCACTGAAATTCACTTACGAAACACCGAATCGTCGAATCTGACATAAACTTGAATCAATCGTGTCCGTGCATGCCGAATCGGAGTTTCTGTGCCAATTTCGCATATTTGCAAGCAAATGAACTGATTTAGCACGCGAAACAGCGATTCCGCCCTGAAATACACTTCTGAAACGAAGAACCGTCGAATCTGACATAAGGTCGAATAAATCGTGATCGTGCTTGCCGAATCGGAGTTTCTGTGCCAATTTCGCATATCTGCATGCAAATGAACTGATCTAGCACGCGAAACAGAGATACCGCACAGAAATACACTTCTGAAACGAAGAATCGTCGAATCTGACATAAGGTCGAATAAATCGTGACCGTTCTTGCCGAATCGGCGTTTCTGTGCCAATTTCGCATATTCGCATGCAAATGAACTGATTTAGCACGCGGAACAGCGATCCCGCACAGAAATAGACTTGTGAAACGGCGAATCGTAGAATCTGATGTAATATTGAATAAATCGTGTCCGTGCTTGCCGAATCGGAGTTTCAGTGCCAATTTCGCATATTTGCAAGCAAATGAACTGATTTAGCACGCGAAAGAGCGATCCCGCACAGAAATAGACTTGTGAAACGATGAATCGTAGAATCTGATGTAATATTGAATAAATCGTGATCGTGCTTGCCGAATCGGAGTTTCTGTGTCACTTTCATATATTTGCATGCAAATGCACTGATTTAGCACGCGAAACAGCGACTCCGCACTGAAATTCACTTGTGAAACGACGAATCATCGAATCTGACATAAACTTGAATCAATCGTGTCCGTGCTTGTTGAATCGGTGTTTCTGTGCCAATTTCGCATATTTGCATGCAAATGAACTGATCTAGCACGCGAAACAGCGATACCGCACTGAAATACACTTCTGAAACGAAGAATCGTAGAATCTGATGTAATATTGAATAAATCGTGATCGTGCTTGCCGAATCGGAGTTTCTGTATCAATTTCGTATATTTGCATGCAAATGCACTGATCTAGCACGCGAAACAGCGATTCTCCACTGAAATACACTTCTGAAACGAAGAATCGTCGAATCTGACATAAGGTCGAATAAATCGTGACCGTGCTTGCCGAATCGGAGTTTCTGTGCCAATTTCGCATATTTGCAAGCAAATGTACTGATTTAGCACGCGAAAGAGCGATCCCGCACAGAAATAGACTTGTGAAACGATGAATCGTAGAATCTGATGTAATATTGAATAAATCGTGTCCGTGCATGCCGAATCGGAGTTTCTGTGCTATTTTCGCAGATTCGCTTGCAAATGCACTGAGCTATCACGCGGAACAGCCATCCCGCACAGAAATAGACCTGTGAAACGAAGAATCGTAGAATCTGATGTAATATTGAATAAATCGTGATCGTGCTTGCCGAATCGGAGTTTCTGTGTCAATTTCGTATATTCGCATGCAAATGCACTGATTTAGCACGCGAAACAGCGGTCCCGCACAGAAATACACTTCTGAAACGTAGAATCGTCGAATCTGACATAAGTCGAATAAATCGTGACCGTGCTTGCCGAATCGGAGTTTCTGTTCCAATTTCGCATATCTGCATGCAAATGCACTGATCTAGCACGCGAAACAGCGATTCCGCACTGAAATTCACTTGTGAAGCGACGAATCGTCGAATCTGACATAAACTTGAATCAATCGTGTCCGTGCTTGTTGAATCAGTGTTTCTGTGCCAATTTCGCATATTTGCATGCAACTGAACTGATCTAGCACGCGGAACAGCGATCCCGCACAGAAATAGACTTGTGAAACGGAGAATCGTAGAATCTGATGTAATATTGAATAAATCGTGATCGTGCTTGCCGAATCGGAGTTTCTGTGTCAATTTCGTATATTTGCATGCAAATGCACTGATCTAGCACGCGAAACAGCGATTCCGCACTGAAATTCACTTGTGAAACGACGAATCGTCGAATCTGACATAAACTTGAATCAATCGTGTCCGTGCTTGTTGAATCGGTGTTTCTGTGCCAATTTCGCATATTTGCATGCAAATGAACTGATCTAGCACGCGAAACAGCGATCCCGCACAGAAATAGACTTGTGAAACGGAGAATCGTAGAATCTGATGTAATATTGAATAAATCGTGTCCGTGCTTGCCGAATCGGAGTTTCTGTGCTAATTTCGCATATTCGCTTGCAAATGCACTGAGCTATCACGCGGAACAGCCATTCCCGCACAGAAATAGACCTGTGAAACGATGAATCGTAGAATCTGATGTAATATTGAATAAATCGTGATCGTGCTTGCCGAATCGGAGTTTCTGTGTCAATTTCGTATGTTTGCATGCAAATGCACTGATCTAGCACGCGAAACAGCGATTCCGCACTGAAATTCACTTGTGAAGCGACGAATCGTCGAATCTGACATAAACTTGAATCAATCGTGTCCGTGCTTGTTGAATCGGTGTTTCTGTGCCAATTTCGCATATTTGCATGCAATTGAACTGAGCTATCACGTGGAACAGCGGTCCCGCACAGAAATACACTTCTGAAACGAAGAATCGTCGAATCTGACATAAGTCGAATAAATCGTGACCGTGCTTGCCGAATCGGAGTTTCTGTGCCAATTTCGCATATTCGCATGCAAATGCACTGAGCTATCACGTGGAACAGCGGTCCCGCACAGAAATACACTTCTGAAACGTAGAATCGTCGAATCTGACATAAGTCGAATAAATCGTGACCGTGCTTGCCGAATCGGAGTTTCTGTGCCAATTTCGCATATCTGCATGCAAATGAACTGATCTAGCACGCGAAACAACGATACCGCACTGAAATACACTTCTGAAACGAAGAATCGTAGAATCTGATGTAATATTGAATAAATCGTGATCGTGCTTGCCGAATCGGAGTTTCTGTGCCAATTTCGCATATTTGCATGCAATTGAACTGATCTAGCACGCGGAACAGCGATCCCGCACAGAAATAGACTTGTGAAACGGAGAATCGTAGAATCTGATGTAATATTGAATAAATCGTGACCGTGCTTGCCGAATCGGAGTTTCTGTGCCAATTTCGCATATTCGCATGCAAATGCACTGAGCTATCACGTGGAACAGCGGTCCCGCACAGAAATACACTTCTGAAACGACGAATCGTAGAATCTGACATAAACTTGAATCAATCGTGTCCGTGCTTGTTGAATCGGTGTTTCTGTGCCAATTTCGCATATTTGCATGCAAATGAACTGATCTAGCACGCGAAACAACGATCCCGCACAGAAATAGACTTGTGAAACGGAGAATCGTAGAGTCTGATGTAATATTGAATAAATCGTGTCCGTGCTTGCCGAATCGGAGTTTCTGTGCTAATTTCGCATATTCGCTTGCAAATGCACTGAGCTATCACGCGGAACAGCCATTCCCGCACAGAAATAGACCTGTGAAACGAAGAATCGTAGAATCTGATGTAATATTGAATAAATCGTGATCGTGCTTGCCGAATCGGAATTTCTGTGTCAATTTCGTATATTTGCATGCAAATGCACTGATCTAGCACGTGAAACAGCGATTCCGCACTGAAATTCACTTACGAAACACCGAATCGTCGAATCTGACATAAACTTGAATCAATCGTGTCCGTGCATGCCGAATCGGAGTTTCTGTGCCAATTTCGCATATTTGCAAGCAAATGAACTGATTTAGCACGCGAAACAGCGATTCCGCCCTGAAATACACTTCTGAAACGAAGAACCGTCGAATCTGACATAAGGTCGAATAAATCGTGATCGTGCTTGCCGAATCGGAGTTTCTGTGCCAATTTCGCATATCTGCATGCAAATGAACTGATCTAGCACGCGAAACAGAGATACCGCACAGAAATACACTTCTGAAACGAAGAATCGTCGAATCTGACATAAGGTCGAATAAATCGTGACCGTTCTTGCCGAATCGGCGTTTCTGTGCCAATTTCGCATATTCGCATGCAAATGAACTGATTTAGCACGCGGAACAGCGATCCCGCACAGAAATAGACTTGTGAAACGGCGAATCGTAGAATCTGATGTAATATTGAATAAATCGTGTCCGTGCTTGCCGAATCGGAGTTTCAGTGCCAATTTCGCATATTTGCAAGCAAATGAACTGATTTAGCACGCGAAAGAGCGATCCCGCACAGAAATAGACTTGTGAAACGATGAATCGTAGAATCTGATGTAATATTGAATAAATCGTGATCGTGCTTGCCGAATCGGAGTTTCTGTGTCACTTTCATATATTTGCATGCAAATGCACTGATTTAGCACGCGAAACAGCGACTCCGCACTGAAATTCACTTGTGAAACGACGAATCATCGAATCTGACATAAACTTGAATCAATCGTGTCCGTGCTTGTTGAATCGGTGTTTCTGTGCCAATTTCGCATATTTGCATGCAAATGAACTGATCTAGCACGCGAAACAGCGATACCGCACTGAAATACACTTCTGAAACGAAGAATCGTAGAATCTGATGTAATATTGAATAAATCGTGATCGTGCTTGCCGAATCGGAGTTTCTGTATCAATTTCGTATATTTGCATGCAAATGCACTGATCTAGCACGCGAAACAGCGATTCTCCACTGAAATACACTTCTGAAACGAAGAATCGTCGAATCTGACATAAGGTCGAATAAATCGTGACCGTGCTTGCCGAATCGGAGTTTCTGTGCCAATTTCGCATATTTGCAAGCAAATGTACTGATTTAGCACGCGAAAGAGCGATCCCGCACAGAAATAGACTTGTGAAACGATGAATCGTAGAATCTGATGTAATATTGAATAAATCGTGTCCGTGCATGCCGAATCGGAGTTTCTGTGCTATTTTCGCAGATTCGCTTGCAAATGCACTGAGCTATCACGCGGAACAGCCATCCCGCACAGAAATAGACCTGTGAAACGAAGAATCGTAGAATCTGATGTAATATTGAATAAATCGTGATCGTGCTTGCCGAATCGGAGTTTCTGTGTCAATTTCGTATATTCGCATGCAAATGCACTGATTTAGCACGCGAAACAGCGGTCCCGCACAGAAATACACTTCTGAAACGTAGAATCGTCGAATCTGACATAAGTCGAATAAATCGTGACCGTGCTTGCCGAATCGGAGTTTCTGTTCCAATTTCGCATATCTGCATGCAAATGCACTGATCTAGCACGCGAAACAGCGATTCCGCACTGAAATTCACTTGTGAAGCGACGAATCGTCGAATCTGACATAAACTTGAATCAATCGTGTCCGTGCTTGTTGAATCAGTGTTTCTGTGCCAATTTCGCATATTTGCATGCAACTGAACTGATCTAGCACGCGGAACAGCGATCCCGCACAGAAATAGACTTGTGAAACGGAGAATCGTAGAATCTGATGTAATATTGAATAAATCGTGATCGTGCTTGCCGAATCGGAGTTTCTGTGTCAATTTCGTATATTTGCATGCAAATGCACTGATCTAGCACGCGAAACAGCGATTCCGCACTGAAATTCACTTGTGAAACGACGAATCGTCGAATCTGACATAAACTTGAATCAATCGTGTCCGTGCTTGTTGAATCGGTGTTTCTGTGCCAATTTCGCATATTTGCATGCAAATGAACTGATCTAGCACGCGAAACAGCGATCCCGCACAGAAATAGACTTGTGAAACGGAGAATCGTAGAATCTGATGTAATATTGAATAAATCGTGTCCGTGCTTGCCGAATCGGAGTTTCTGTGCTAATTTCGCATATTCGCTTGCAAATGCACTGAGCTATCACGCGGAACAGCCATTCCCGCACAGAAATAGACCTGTGAAACGATGAATCGTAGAATCTGATGTAATATTGAATAAATCGTGATCGTGCTTGCCGAATCGGAGTTTCTGTGTCAATTTCGTATGTTTGCATGCAAATGCACTGATCTAGCACGCGAAACAGCGATTCCGCACTGAAATTCACTTGTGAAGCGACGAATCGTCGAATCTGACATAAACTTGAATCAATCGTGTCCGTGCTTGTTGAATCGGTGTTTCTGTGCCAATTTCGCATATTTGCATGCAATTGAACTGAGCTATCACGTGGAACAGCGGTCCCGCACAGAAATACACTTCTGAAACGAAGAATCGTCGAATCTGACATAAGTCGAATAAATCGTGACCGTGCTTGCCGAATCGGAGTTTCTGTGCCAATTTCGCATATTCGCATGCAAATGCACTGAGCTATCACGTGGAACAGCGGTCCCGCACAGAAATACACTTCTGAAACGTAGAATCGTCGAATCTGACATAAGTCGAATAAATCGTGACCGTGCTTGCCGAATCGGAGTTTCTGTGCCAATTTCGCATATCTGCATGCAAATGAACTGATCTAGCACGCGAAACAACGATACCGCACTGAAATACACTTCTGAAACGAAGAATCGTAGAATCTGATGTAATATTGAATAAATCGTGATCGTGCTTGCCGAATCGGAGTTTCTGTGCCAATTTCGCATATTTGCATGCAATTGAACTGATCTAGCACGCGGAACAGCGATCCCGCACAGAAATAGACTTGTGAAACGGAGAATCGTAGAATCTGATGTAATATTGAATAAATCGTGACCGTGCTTGCCGAATCGGAGTTTCTGTGCCAATTTCGCATATTCGCATGCAAATGCACTGAGCTATCACGTGGAACAGCGGTCCCGCACAGAAATACACTTCTGAAACGACGAATCGTAGAATCTGACATAAACTTGAATCAATCGTGTCCGTGCTTGTTGAATCGGTGTTTCTGTGCCAATTTCGCATATTTGCATGCAAATGAACTGATCTAGCACGCGAAACAACGATCCCGCACAGAAATAGACTTGTGAAACGGAGAATCGTAGAGTCTGATGTAATATTGAATAAATCGTGTCCGTGCTTGCCGAATCGGAGTTTCTGTGCTAATTTCGCATATTCGCTTGCAAATGCACTGAGCTATCACGCGGAACAGCCATTCCCGCACAGAAATAGACCTGTGAAACGAAGAATCGTAGAATCTGATGTAATATTGAATAAATCGTGATCGTGCTTGCCGAATCGGAATTTCTGTGTCAATTTCGTATATTTGCATGCAAATGCACTGATCTAGCACGTGAAACAGCGATTCCGCACTGAAATTCACTTACGAAACACCGAATCGTCGAATCTGACATAAACTTGAATCAATCGTGTCCGTGCATGCCGAATCGGAGTTTCTGTGCCAATTTCGCATATTTGCAAGCAAATGAACTGATTTAGCACGCGAAACAGCGATTCCGCCCTGAAATACACTTCTGAAACGAAGAACCGTCGAATCTGACATAAGGTCGAATAAATCGTGATCGTGCTTGCCGAATCGGAGTTTCTGTGCCAATTTCGCATATCTGCATGCAAATGAACTGATCTAGCACGCGAAACAGAGATACCGCACAGAAATACACTTCTGAAACGAAGAATCGTCGAATCTGACATAAGGTCGAATAAATCGTGACCGTTCTTGCCGAATCGGCGTTTCTGTGCCAATTTCGCATATTCGCATGCAAATGAACTGATTTAGCACGCGGAACAGCGATCCCGCACAGAAATAGACTTGTGAAACGGCGAATCGTAGAATCTGATGTAATATTGAATAAATCGTGTCCGTGCTTGCCGAATCGGAGTTTCAGTGCCAATTTCGCATATTTGCAAGCAAATGAACTGATTTAGCACGCGAAAGAGCGATCCCGCACAGAAATAGACTTGTGAAACGATGAATCGTAGAATCTGATGTAATATTGAATAAATCGTGATCGTGCTTGCCGAATCGGAGTTTCTGTGTCACTTTCATATATTTGCATGCAAATGCACTGATTTAGCACGCGAAACAGCGACTCCGCACTGAAATTCACTTGTGAAACGACGAATCGTCGAATCTGACATAAACTTGAATCAATCGTGTCCGTGCTTGTTGAATCGGTGTTTCTGTGCCAATTTCGCATATTTGCATGCAAATGAACTGATCTAGCACGCGAAACAGCGATACCGCACTGAAATACACTTCTGAAACGAAGAATCGTAGAATCTGATGTAATATTGAATAAATCGTGATCGTGCTTGCCGAATCGGAGTTTCTGTATCAATTTCGTATATTTGCATGCAAATGCACTGATCTAGCACGCGAAACAGCGATTCTCCACTGAAATACACTTCTGAAACGAAGAATCGTCGAATCTGACATAAGGTCGAATAAATCGTGACCGTGCTTGCCGAATCGGAGTTTCTGTGCCAATTTCGCATATTTGCAAGCAAATGTACTGATTTAGCACGCGAAAGAGCGATCCCGCACAGAAATAGACTTGTGAAACGATGAATCGTAGAATCTGATGTAATATTGAATAAATCGTGTCCGTGCATGCCGAATCGGAGTTTCTGTGCTATTTTCGCAGATTCGCTTGCAAATGCACTGAGCTATCACGCGGAACAGCCATCCCGCACAGAAATAGACCTGTGAAACGAAGAATCGTAGAATCTGATGTAATATTGAATAAATCGTGATCGTGCTTGCCGAATCGGAGTTTCTGTGTCAATTTCGTATATTCGCATGCAAATGCACTGATTTAGCACGCGAAACAGCGGTCCCGCACAGAAATACACTTCTGAAACGTAGAATCGTCGAATCTGACATAAGTCGAATAAATCGTGACCGTGCTTGCCGAATCGGAGTTTCTGTGCCAATTTCGCATATCTGCATGCAAATGCACTGATCTAGCACGCGAAACAGCGATTCCGCACTGAAATTCACTTGTGAAGCGACGAATCGTCGAATCTGACATAAACTTGAATCAATCGTGTCCGTGCTTGTTGAATCAGTGTTTCTGTGCCAATTTCGCATATTTGCATGCAACTGAACTGATCTAGCACGCGGAACAGCGATCCCGCACAGAAATAGACTTGTGAAACGGAGAATCGTAGAATCTGATGTAATATTGAATAAATCGTGATCGTGCTTGCCGAATCGGAGTTTCTGTGTCAATTTCGTATATTTGCATGCAAATGCACTGATCTAGCACGCGAAACAGCGATTCCGCACTGAAATTCACTTGTGAAACGACGAATCGTCGAATCTGACATAAACTTGAATCAATCGTGTCCGTGCTTGTTGAATCGGTGTTTCTGTGCCAATTTCGCATATTTGCATGCAAATGAACTGATCTAGCACGCGAAACAGCGATCCCGCACAGAAATAGACTTGTGAAACGGAGAATCGTAGAATCTGATGTAATATTGAATAAATCGTGTCCGTGCTTGCCGAATCGGAGTTTCTGTGCTAATTTCGCATATTCGCTTGCAAATGCACTGAGCTATCACGCGGAACAGCCATTCCCGCACAGAAATAGACCTGTGAAACGATGAATCGTAGAATCTGATGTAATATTGAATAAATCGTGATCGTGCTTGCCGAATCGGAGTTTCTGTGTCAATTTCGTATGTTTGCATGCAAATGCACTGATCTAGCACGCGAAACAGCGATTCCGCACTGAAATTCACTTGTGAAGCGACGAATCGTCGAATCTGACATAAACTTGAATCAATCGTGTCCGTGCTTGTTGAATCGGTGTTTCTGTGCCAATTTCGCATATTTGCATGCAATTGAACTGAGCTATCACGTGGAACAGCGGTCCCGCACAGAAATACACTTCTGAAACGAAGAATCGTCGAATCTGACATAAGTCGAATAAATCGTGACCGTGCTTGCCGAATCGGAGTTTCTGTGCCAATTTCGCATATTCGCATGCAAATGCACTGAGCTATCACGTGGAACAGCGGTCCCGCACAGAAATACACTTCTGAAACGTAGAATCGTCGAATCTGACATAAGTCGAATAAATCGTGACCGTGCTTGCCGAATCGGAGTTTCTGTGCCAATTTCGCATATCTGCATGCAAATGAACTGATCTAGCACGCGAAACAACGATACCGCACTGAAATACACTTCTGAAACGAAGAATCGTAGAATCTGATGTAATATTGAATAAATCGTGATCGTGCTTGCCGAATCGGAGTTTCTGTGCCAATTTCGCATATTTGCATGCAATTGAACTGATCTAGCACGCGGAACAGCGATCCCGCACAGAAATAGACTTGTGAAACGGAGAATCGTAGAATCTGATGTAATATTGAATAAATCGTGACCGTGCTTGCCGAATCGGAGTTTCTGTGCCAATTTCGCATATCTGCATGCAAATGAACTGATCTAGCACGCGAAACAACGATACCGCACTGAAATACACTTCTGAAACGAAGAATCGTAGAATCTGATGTAATATTGAATAAATCGTGATCGTGCTTGCCGAATCGGAGTTTCTGTGCCAATTTCGCATATTTGCATGCAATTGAACTGATCTAGCACGCGGAACAGCGATCCCGCACAGAAATAGACTTGTGAAACGGAGAATCGTAGAATCTGATGTAATATTGAATAAATCGTGATCGTGCTTGCCGAATCGGAGTTTCTGTGACAATTTCGTATATTTGCATGCAAATGCACTGATCTAGCACGCGAAACAGCGATTCCGCACTGAAATTCACTTGTGAAGCGACGAATCGTCGAATCTGACATAAACTTGAATCAATCGTGTCCGTGCTTGTTGAATCAGTGTTTCTGTGCCAATTTCGCATATTTGCATGCAATTGAACTGATCTAGCACGCGGAACAGCGATCCCGCACAGAAATAGACTTGTGAAACGGAGAATCGTAGAATCTGATGTAATATTGAATAAATCGTGATCGTGCTTGCCGAATCGGAGTTTCTGTGTCAATTTCGTATATTTGCATGCAAATGCACTGATCTAGCACGCGAAACAGCGATTCCGCACTGAAATTCACTTGTGAAACGACGAATCGTCGAATCTGACATAAACTTGAATCAATCGTGTCCGTGCTTGTTGAATCGGTGTTTCTGTGCCAATTTCGCATATTTGCATGCAAATGAACTGATCTAGCACGCGAAACAGCGATACCGCACTGAAATACACTTCTGAAACGAAGAATCGTAGAATCTGATGTAATATTGAGTAAATCGTGTCCGTGCTTGCCGAATCGGAGTTTCTATGTCAATTTCGTATATTTGCATGCAAATGCACTGATCTAGCACGCGAAACAGCGATTCCGCACTGAAATTCACTTGTGAAGCGACGAATCGTCGAATCTGACATAAACTTGAATCAATCGTGTCCGTGCTTGTTGAATCGGTGTTTCTGTGCCAATTTCGCATATTTGCATGCAATTGAACTGATCTAGCACGCGAAACAGAGATACCGCACTGAAATTCATTTGTGAAGCGACGAATCGTCGAATCTGACATAAACTTGAATCTATCGTGTCCGTGCTTGTTGAATCGGTGTTTCTGTGCCAATTTCGCATATTTGCATGCAATTGAACTGATCTAGCACGCGAAACAGCGATCCCGCACAGAAATAGACTTGTGAAACGGAGAATCGTAGAATCTGATGTAATATTGAATAAATCGTGTCCGTGCTTGCCGAATCGGAGTTTCTGTGCTAATTTCGCATATTCGCTTGAAAATGCACTGAGCTATCACGCGGAACAGCCATTCCCGCACAGAAATAGACCTGTGAAACGAAGAATCGTAGAATCTGATGTAATATTGAATAAATCGTGATCGTGCTTGCCGAATCGGAGTTTCTGTGCCAATTTCGCATATCTGCATGCAAATGAACTGATCTAGCACGCGAAACAGAGATACCGCACTGAAATTCATTTGTGGAGCGACGAATCGTCGAATCTGACATAAACTTGAATCTATCGTGTCCGTGCTTGTTGAATCAGTGTTTCTGTGCCAATTTCGCATATTTGCATGCAATTGAACTGATCTAGCACGCGGAACAGCGATCCCGCACAGAAATAGACTTGTGAAACGGAGAATCGTAGAATCTGATGTAATATTGAATAAATCGTGACCGTGCTTGCCGAATCGGAGTTTCTGTGCCAATTTCGCATATCTGCATGCAAATGAACTGATCTAGCACGCGAAACAACGATACCGCACTGAAATACACTTCTGAAACGAAGAATCGTAGAATCTGATGTAATATTGAATAAATCGTGATCGTGCTTGCCGAATCGGAGTTTCTGTGCCAATTTCGCATATTTGCATGCAATTGAACTGATCTAGCACGCGGAACAGCGATCCCGCACAGAAATAGACTTGTGAAACGGAGAATCGTAGAATCTGATGTAATATTGAATAAATCGTGATCGTGCTTGCCGAATCGGAGTTTCTGTGACAATTTCGTATATTTGCATGCAAATGCACTGATCTAGCACGCGAAACAGCGATTCCGCACTGAAATTCACTTGTGAAGCGACGAATCGTCGAATCTGACATAAACTTGAATCAATCGTGTCCGTGCTTGTTGAATCAGTGTTTCTGTGCCAATTTCGCATATTTGCATGCAATTGAACTGATCTAGCACGCGGAACAGCGATCCCGCACAGAAATAGACTTGTGAAACGGAGAATCGTAGAATCTGATGTAATATTGAATAAATCGTGATCGTGCTTGCCGAATCGGAGTTTCTGTGTCAATTTCGTATATTTGCATGCAAATGCACTGATCTAGCACGCGAAACAGCGATTCCGCACTGAAATTCACTTGTGAAACGACGAATCGTCGAATCTGACATAAACTTGAATCAATCGTGTCCGTGCTTGTTGAATCGGTGTTTCTGTGCCAATTTCGCATATTTGCATGCAAATGAACTGATCTAGCACGCGAAACAGCGATACCGCACTGAAATACACTTCTGAAACGAAGAATCGTAGAATCTGATGTAATATTGAGTAAATCGTGTCCGTGCTTGCCGAATCGGAGTTTCTATGTCAATTTCGTATATTTGCATGCAAATGCACTGATCTAGCACGCGAAACAGCGATTCCGCACTGAAATTCACTTGTGAAGCGACGAATCGTCGAATCTGACATAAACTTGAATCAATCGTGTCCGTGCTTGTTGAATCGGTGTTTCTGTGCCAATTTCGCATATTTGCATGCAATTGAACTGATCTAGCACGCGAAACAGAGATACCGCACTGAAATTCATTTGTGAAGCGACGAATCGTCGAATCTGACATAAACTTGAATCTATCGTGTCCGTGCTTGTTGAATCGGTGTTTCTGTGCCAATTTCGCATATTTGCATGCAATTGAACTGATCTAGCACGCGAAACAGCGATCCCGCACAGAAATAGACTTGTGAAACGGCGAATCGTAGAATCTGATGTAATATTGAATAAATCGTGTCCGTGCTTGCCGAATCGGAGTTTCAGTGCCAATTTCGCATATTTGCAAGCAAATGAACTGATTTAGCACGCGAAAGAGCGATCCCGCACAGAAATAGACTTGTGAAACGATGAATCGTAGAATCTGATGTAATATTGAATAAATCGTGTCCGTGCTTGCCGAATCGGAGTTTCAGTGCCAATTTCGCATATTTGCAAGCAAATGAACTGATTTAGCACGCGAAAGAGCGATCCCGCACAGAAATAGACTTGTGAAACGATGAATCGTAGAATCTGATGTAATATTGAATAAATCGTGTCCGTGCATGCCGAATCGGAGTTTCTATGCTAATTTCGCATATTCGCTTGCAAATGCACTGAGCTATCACGCGGAACAGCCATTCCCGCACAGAAATAGACCTGTGAAACGAAGAATCGTAGAATCTGATGTAATATTGAATAAATCGTGATCGTGCTTGCCGAATCGGAGTTTCTGTGTCAATTTCGAATATTTGCATGCAAATGCACTGATTTAGCACGCGAAACTGCGATTCCGCACTGAAATTCACTTGTGAAACGACGAATCGTCGAATCTGACATAAACTTGAATCAATCGTGTCCGTGCTTGTTGAATCGGTGTTTCTGTGCCAATTTCGCATATTTGCATGCAAATGAACTGTTCTAGCACGCGAAACAGCGATTCCGCCCTGAAATACACTTCTGAGACGAAGAACCGTCGAATCTGACATAAGTCGAATAAATCGTGACCGTGCTTGCCGAATCGGAGTTTCTGTGCCAATTTCGCATATCTGCATGCAAATGAACTGATCTAGCACGCGAAACAACGATACCGCACTGAAATACACTTCTGAAACGAAGAATCGTAGAATCTGATGTAATATTGAATAAATCGTGATCGTGCTTGCCGAATCGGAGTTTCCGTGCCAATTTCGCATATTTGCAAGCAAATGAACTGATTTAGCACGCGAAAGAGCGATCCCGCACAGAAATTCACTTGTGAAACGACGAATCGTCGAATCTGACATAAACTTGAATCAATCGTGTCCGTGCTTGTTGAATCGGTGTTTCTGTGCCAATTTCGCATATTTGCATGCAAATGAACTGATCTAGCACGCGAAACAACGATCCCGCACAGAAATAGACTTGTGAAACGGAGAATCGTAGAATCTGATGTAATATTGAATAAATCGTGTCCGTGCTTGCCGAATCGGAGTTTCTGTGCTAATTTCGCATATTCGCTTGCAAATGCACTAAGTTATCACGCGGGACAGCCATCCCGCACAGAAATAGACCTGTGAAACGAAGAATCGTAGAATCTGATGTAATATTGAATAAATCGTGATCGTGCTTGCCGAATCGGAGTTTCTGTGTCAATTTCGTATATTTGCATGCAAATGCACTGATCTAGCACGCGAAACAGCGATTCCGCACTGAAATTCACTTGTGAAACGACGAATCGTCGAATCTGACATAAACTTGAATCAATCGTGTCCGTGCTTGTTGAATCAGTGTTTCTGTGCCAATTTCGCATATTTGCATGCAATTGAACTGATCTAGCACGCGGAACAGCGATCCCGCACAGAAATAGACTTGTGAAACGGAGAATCGTAGAATCTGATGTAATATTGAATAAATCGTGATCGTGCTTGCCGAATTGGAGTTTCTGTGTCAATTTCGTATATTTGCATGCAAATGCACTGATCTAGCACGCGAAACAGCGATTCCGCACTGAAATTCACTTGTGAAACGACGAATCGTCGAATCTGACATAAACTTGAATCAATCGTGTCCGTGCTTGTTGAATCGGTGTTTCTGTGCCAATTTCGCATATTTGCATGCAAATGAACTGATCTAGCACGCGAAACAGCGATCCCGCACAGAAATAGACTTGTGAAACGATGAATCGTAGAATCTGATGTAATATTGAATAAATCGTGTCCGTGCTTGCCGAATCGGAGTTTCTGTATCAATTTCGTATATTTGCATGCAAATGCACTGATCTAGCACGCGAAACAGCGTGTCTCCACTGAAATACACTTCTGAAACGAAGAATCGTCGAATCTGACATAAGGTCGAATAAATCGTGACCGTGCTTGCCGAATCGGAGTTTCTGTGCCAATATCGCATATTTGCAAGCAAATGTACTGATTTAGTACGCGAAAGAGCGATCCCGCACAGAAATAGACTTGTGAAACGATGAATCGTAGAATCTGATGTAATATTGAATAAATCGTGTCCGTGCATGCCGAATCGGAGTTTCTATGCTATTTTCGCAGATTCGCTTGCAAATGCACTGAGCTATCACGCGGAACAGCCATCCCGCACAGAAATAGACCTGTGAAACGAAGAATCGTAGAATCTGATGTAATATTGAATAAATCGTGATCGTGCTTGCCGAATCGGAGTTTCTGTGTCAATTTCGCATATCTGCATGCAAATGAACTGATCTAGCACGCGAAACAACGATACCGCACTGAAATACACTTCTGAAACGAAGAATCGTAGAATCTGATGTAATATTGAATAAATCGTGTCCGTGCTTGCCGAATCGGAGTTTCCGTGCCAATTTCGTATATTTGCATGCAAATGCACTGATCTAGCACGCGAAACAGCGATTCCGCACTGAAATTCACTTGTGAAGCGACGAATCGTCGAATCTGACATAAACTTGAATCAATCGTGTCCGTGCTTGTTGAATCGGTGTTTCTGTGCCAATTTCGTATATTTGCATGCAAATGCACTGATCTAGCACGCGAAACAGCGATTCCGCACTGAAATTCACTTGTGAAACGGCGAATCGTCGAATCTGACATAAACTTGAATCAATCGTGTCCGTGCTTGTTGAATCAGTGTTTCTGTGCCAATTTCGCATATTTGCATGCAATTGAACTGATCTAGCACGCGGAACAGCGATCCCGCACAGAAATAGACTTGTGAAACGGAGAATCGTAGAATCTGATGTAATATTGAATAAATCGTGATCGTGCTTGCCGAATCGGAGTTTCTGTGTCAATTTCGTATATTTGCATGCAAATGCACTGATCTAGCACGCGAAACAGCGATTCCGCACTGAAATTCACTTGTGAAACGACGAATCGTCGAATCTGACATAAACTTGAATCAATCGTGTCCGTGCTTGTTGAATCGGTGTTTCTGTGCCAATTTCGCATATTTGCATGCAAATGAACTGATCTAGCACGCGAAACAGCGATACCGCACTGAAATACACTTCTGAAACGAAGAATCGTAGAATCTGATGTAATATTGAGTAAATCGTGTCCGTGCTTGCCGAATCGGAGTTTCTATGTCAATTTCGTATATTTGCATGCAAATGCACTGATCTAGCACGCGAAACAGCGATTCCGCACTGAAATTCACTTGTGAAGCGACGAATCGTCGAATCTGACATAAACTTGAATCAATCGTGTCCGTGCTTGTTGAATCGGTGTTTCTGTGCCAATTTCGCATATTTGCATGCAAATGAACTGATCTAGCACGCGAAACAGAGATACCGCACTGAAATTCATTTGTGGAGCGACGAATCGTCGAATCTGACATAAACTTGAATCTATCGTGTCCGTGCTTGTTGAATCGGTGTTTCTGTGCCAATTTCGCATATTTGCATGCAATTGAACTGATCTAGCACGCGAAACAGCGATCCCGCACAGAAATAGACTTGTGAAACGGCGAATCGTAGAATCTGATGTAATATTGAATAAATCGTGTCCGTGCTTGCCGAATCGGAGTTTCAGTGCCAATTTCGCATATTTGCAAGCAAATGAACTGATTTAGCACGCGAAAGAGCGATCCCGCACAGAAATAGACTTGTGAAACGATGAATCGTAGAATCTGATGTAATATTGAATAAATCGTGTCCGTGCTTGCCGAATCGGAGTTTCAGTGCCAATTTCGCATATTTGCAAGCAAATGAACTGATTTAGCACGCGAAAGAGCGATCCCGCACAGAAATAGACTTGTGAAACGATGAATCGTAGAATCTGATGTAATATTGAATAAATCGTGTCCGTGCATGCCAAATCGGAGTTTCTATGCTAATTTCGCATATTCGCTTGCAAATGCACTGAGCTATCACGCGGAACAGCCATTCCCGCACAGAAATAGACCTGTGAAACGAAGAAGCGTAGAATCTGATGTAATATTGAATAAATCGTGATCGTGCTTGCCGAATCGGAGTTTCTGTGTCAATTTCGAATATTTGCATGCAAATGCACTGATTTAGCACGCGAAACTGCGATTCCGCACTGAAATTCACTTGTGAAACGACGAATCGTCGAATCTGACATAAACTTGAATCAATCGTGTCCGTGCTTGTTGAATCGGTGTTTCTGTGCCAATTTCGCATATTTGCATGCAAATGAACTGTTCTAGCACGCGAAACAGCGATTCCGCCCTGAAATACACTTCTGAGACGAAGAACCGTCGAATCTGACATAAGTCGAATAAATCGTGACCGTGCTTGCTGAATCGGAGTTTCTGTGCCAATTTCGCATATCTGCATGCAAATGAACTGATCTAGCACGCGAAACAACGATACCGCACTGAAATACACTTCTGAAACGAAGAATCGTAGAATCTGATGTAATATTGAATAAATCGTGATCGTGCTTGCCGAATCGGAGTTTCCGTGCCAATTTCGCATATTTGCAAGCAAATGAACTGATTTAGCACGCGAAAGAGCGATCCCGCACAGAAATTCACTTGTGAAACGACGAATCGTCGAATCTGACATAAACTTGAATCAATCGTGTCCGTGCTTGTTGAATCGGTGTTTCTGTGCCAATTTCGCATATTTGCATGCAAATGAACTGATCTAGCACGCGAAACAACGATCCCGCACAGAAATAGACTTGTGAAACGGAGAATCGTAGAATCTGATGTAATATTGAATAAATCGTGTCCGTGCTTGCCGAATCGGAGTTTCTGTGCTAATTTCGCATATTCGCTTGCAAATGCACTAAGTTATCACGCGGGACAGCCATCCCGCACAGAAATAGACCTGTGAAACGAAGAATCGTAGAATCTGATGTAATATTGAATAAATCGTGATCGTGCATGCCGAATCGGAGTTTCTGTGTCAATTTCGTATATTTGCATGCAAATGCACTGATCTAGCACGCGAAACAGCGATTCCGCACTGAAATTCACTTGTGAAACGACGAATCGTCGAATCTGACATAAACTTGAATCAATCGTGTCCGTGCTTGTTGAATCAGTGTTTCTGTGCCAATTTCGCATATTTGCATGCAATTGAACTGATCTAGCACGCGGAACAGCGATCCCGCACAGAAATAGACTTGTGAAACGGAGAATCGTAGAATCTGATGTAATATTGAATAAATCGTGATCGTGCTTGCCGAATCGGAGTTTCTGTGTCAATTTCGTATATTTGCATGCAAATGCACTGATCTAGCACGCGAAACAGCGATTCCGCACTGAAATTCACTTGTGAAACGACGAATCGTCGAATCTGACATAAACTTGAATCAATCGTGTCCGTGCTTGTTGAATCGGTGTTTCTGTGCCAATTTCGCATATTTGCATGCAAATGAACTGATCTAGCACGCGAAACAGCGATCCCGCACAGAAATAGACTTGTGAAACGGCGAATCGTAGAATCTGATGTAATATTGAATAAATCGTGTCCGTGCTTGCCGAATCGGAGTTTCAGTGCCAATTTCGCATATTTGCAAGCAAATGAACTGATTTAGCACGCGAAAGAGCGATCCCGCACAGAAATAGACTTGTGAAACGATGAATCGTAGAATCTGATGTAATATTGAATAAATCGTGTCCGTGCTTGCCGAATCGGAGTTTCAGTGCCAATTTCGCATATTTGCAAGCAAATGAACTGATTTAGCACGCGAAAGAGCGATCCCGCACAGAAATAGACTTGTGAAACGATGAATCGTAGAATCTGATGTAATATTGAATAAATCGTGTCCGTGCATGCCAAATCGGAGTTTCTATGCTAATTTCGCATATTCGCTTGCAAATGCACTGAGCTATCACGCGGAACAGCCATTCCCGCACAGAAATAGACCTGTGAAACGAAGAATCGTAGAATCTGATGTAATATTGAATAAATCGTGATCGTGCTTGCCGAATCGGAGTTTCTGTGTCAATTTCGAATATTTGCATGCAAATGCACTGATTTAGCACGCGAAACTGCGATTCCGCACTGAAATTCACTTGTGAAACGACGAATCGTCGAATCTGACATAAACTTGAATCAATCGTGTCCGTGCTTGTTGAATCGGTGTTTCTGTGCCAATTTCGCATATTTGCATGCAAATGAACTGTTCTAGCACGCGAAACAGCGATTCCGCCCTGAAATACACTTCTGAGACGAAGAACCGTCGAATCTGACATAAGTCGAATAAATCGTGACCGTGCTTGCTGAATCGGAGTTTCTGTGCCAATTTCGCATATCTGCATGCAAATGAACTGATCTAGCACGCGAAACAACGATACCGCACTGAAATACACTTCTGAAACGAAGAATCGTAGAATCTGATGTAATATTGAATAAATCGTGATCGTGCTTGCCGAATCGGAGTTTCCGTGCCAATTTCGCATATTTGCAAGCAAATGAACTGATTTAGCACGCGAAAGAGCGATCCCGCACAGAAATTCACTTGTGAAACGACGAATCGTCGAATCTGACATAAACTTGAATCAATCGTGTCCGTGCTTGTTGAATCGGTGTTTCTGTGCCAATTTCGCATATTTGCATGCAAATGAACTGATCTAGCACGCGAAACAACGATCCCGCACAGAAATAGACTTGTGAAACGGAGAATCGTAGAATCTGATGTAATATTGAATAAATCGTGTCCGTGCTTGCCGAATCGGAGTTTCTGTGCTAATTTCGCATATTCGCTTGCAAATGCACTAAGTTATCACGCGGGACAGCCATCCCGCACAGAAATAGACCTGTGAAACGAAGAATCGTAGAATCTGATGTAATATTGAATAAATCGTGATCGTGCATGCCGAATCGGAGTTTCTGTGTCAATTTCGTATATTTGCATGCAAATGCACTGATCTAGCACGCGAAACAGCGATTCCGCACTGAAATTCACTTGTGAAACGACGAATCGTCGAATCTGACATAAACTTGAATCAATCGTGTCCGTGCTTGTTGAATCAGTGTTTCTGTGCCAATTTCGCATATTTGCATGCAATTGAACTGATCTAGCACGCGGAACAGCGATCCCGCACAGAAATAGACTTGTGAAACGGAGAATCGTAGAATCTGATGTAATATTGAATAAATCGTGATCGTGCTTGCCGAATCGGAGTTTCTGTGTCAATTTCGTATATTTGCATGCAAATGCACTGATCTAGCACGCGAAACAGCGATTCCGCACTGAAATTCACTTGTGAAACGACGAATCGTCGAATCTGACATAAACTTGAATCAATCGTGTCCGTGCTTGTTGAATCGGTGTTTCTGTGCCAATTTCGCATATTTGCATGCAAATGAACTGATCTAGCACGCGAAACAGCGATCCCGCACAGAAATAGACTTGTGAAACGATGAATCGTAGAATCTGATGTAATATTGAATAAATCGTGTCCGTGCTTGCCGAATCGGAGTTTCTGTATCAATTTCGTATATTTGCATGCAAATGCACTGATCTAGCACGCGAAACAACGATACCGCACTGAAATACACTTCTGAAACGAAGAATCGTCGAATCTGACATAAGGTCGAATAAATCGTGACCGTGCTTGCCGAATCGGAGTTTCTGTGCCAATTTCGCATATTTGCAAGCAAATGTACTGATTTAGTACGCGAAAGAGCGATCCCGCACAGAAATAGACTTGTGAAACGATGAATCGTAGAATCTGATGTAATATTGAATAAATCGTGTCCGTGCATGCCGAATCGGAGTTTCTATGCTATTTTCGCAGATTCGCTTGCAAATGCACTGAGCTATCACGCGGAACAGCCATCCCGCACAGAAATAGACCTGTGAAACGAAGAATCGTAGAATCTGATGTAATATTGAATAAATCGTGATCGTGCTTGCCGAATCGGAGTTTCTGTGTCAATTTCGCATATCTGCATGCAAATGAACTGATCTAGCACGCGAAACAACGATACCGCACTGAAATACACTTCTGAAACGAAGAATCGTAGAATCTGATGTAATATTGAATAAATCGTGTCCGTGCTTGCCGAATCGGAGTTTCCGTGCCAATTTCGTATATTTGCATGCAAATGCACTGATCTAGCACGCGAAACAGCGATTCCGCACTGAAATTCACTTGTGAAGCGACGAATCGTCGAATCTGACATAAAATTGAATCAATCGTGTCCGTGCTTGTTGAATCGGTGTTTCTGTGCCAATTTCGTATATTTGCATGCAAATGCACTGATCTAGCACGCGAAACAGCGATTCCGCACTGAAATTCACTTGTGAAACGGCGAATCGTCGAATCTGACATAAACTTGAATCAATCGTGTCCGTGCTTGTTGGATCGGTGTTTCTGTGCCAATTTCGCATATTTGCATGCAAATGAACTGATCTAGCACGCGAAACAACGATCCCGCACAGAAATAGACTTGTGAAACGGAGAATCGTAGAATCTGATGTAATATTGAATAAATCGTGTCCGTGCTTGCCGAATCGGAGTTTCTGTGCTAATTTCGCATATTCGCTTGCAAATGCACTGAGTTATCACGCGGGACAGCCATCCCGCACAGAAATAGACCTGTGAAACGAAGAATCGTAGAATCTGGTGTAATATTGAATAAATCGTGATCGTGCTTGCCGAATCGGAGTTTCTGTGTCAATTTCGTATATTTGCATGCAAATGCACTGATCTAGCACGCGAAACAGCGATTCCGCACTGAAATTCACTTGTGAAACGACGAATCGTCGAATCTGACATAAACTTGAATCAATCGTGTCCGTGCTTGTTGAATCGGTGTTTCTGTGCCAATTTCGCATATTTGCATGCAAATGAACTGATCTAGCTCGCGAAACAGCGATTCCGCCCTGAAATACACTTCTGAAACGAAGAACCGTTGAATCTGACATAAGGTCGAATAAATCGTGATCGTGCTTGCCGAATCGGAGTTTCTGTGCCAATTTCGCATATTCGCATGCAAATGCACTGAGCTATCACGTGGAACAGCGGTCCCGCACAGAAATACACTTCTGAAACGAAGAATCGTCGAATCTGACATAAGTCGAATAAATCGTGACCGTGCTTGCCGAATCGGAGTTTCTGTGTCAATTTCGCATATCTGCATGCAAATGAACTGATCTAGCACGCGAAACAACGATACCGCACTGAAATACACTTGTGAAACGAAGAATCGTAGAATCTGATGTAATATTGAATAAATCGTGTCCGTGCTTGCCGAATCGGAGTTTCTGTTTCAATTTCGTATATTTGCATGCAAATGCACTGATCTAGCACGCGAAACAGCGATACCGCACTGAAATACACTTCTGAAACGACGAATCGTAGAATCTGACATAAACTTGAATCAATCGTGTCCGTGCTTGTTGAATCGGTGTTTCTGTGCCAATTTCGCATATTTGCATGCAAATGAACTGATCTAGCACGCGAAACAACGATCCCGCACAGAAATAGACTTGTGAAACGGAGAATCGTAGAGTCTGATGTAATATTGAATAAATCGTGTCCGTGCTTGCCGAATCGGAGTTTCTGTGCTAATTTCGCATATTCGCTTGCAAATGCACTGAGCTATCACGCGGAACAGCCATTCCCGCACAGAAATAGACCTGTGAAACGAAGAATCGTAGAATCTGATGTAATATTGAATAAATCGTGATCGTGCTTGCCGAATCGGAATTTCTGTGTCAATTTCGTATATTTGCATGCAAATGCACTGATCTAGCACGCGAAACAGCGATTCCGCACTGAAATTCACTTACGAAACACCGAATCGTCGAATCTGACATAAACTTGAATCAATCGTGTCCGTGCATGCCGAATCGGAGTTTCTGTGCCAATTTCGCATATTTGCAAGCAAATGAACTGATTTAGCACGCGAAACAGCGATTCCGCCCTGAAATACACTTCTGAAACGAAGAACCGTCGAATCTGACATAAGGTCGAATAAATCGTGATCGTGCTTGCCGAATCGGAGTTTCTGTGCCAATTTCGCATATCTGCATGCAAATGAACTGATCTAGCACGCGAAACAGAGATACCGCACAGAAATACACTTCTGAAACGAAGAATCGTCGAATCTGACATAAGGTCGAATAATCGTGACGTATCGTGACCGATCTTGCCGAATCGCTTCTGTGCCAATTTCGCATATTCGCATGCAAATGAACTGATTTAGCACGCGGAACAGCGATCCCGCACAGAAATAGACTTGTGAAACGGCGAATCGTAGAATCTGATGTAATATTGAATAAATCGTGTCCGTGCTTGCCGAATCGGAGTTTCAGTGCCAATTTCGCATATTTGCAAGCAAATGAACTGATTTAGCACGCGAAAGAGCGATCCCGCACAGAAATAGACTTGTGAAACGATGAATCGTAGAATCTGATGTAATATTGAATAAATCGTGATCGTGCTTGCCGAATCGGAGTTTCTGTGTCACTTTCGTATATTTGCATGCAAATGCACTGATTTAGCACGCGAAACAGCGACTCCGCACTGAAATTCACTTGTGAAACGACGAATCGTCGAATCTGACATAAACTTGAATCAATCGTGTCCGTGCTTGTTGAATCGGTGTTTCTGTGCCAATTTCGCATATTTGCATGCAAATGAACTGATCTAGCACGCGAAACAGCGATACCGCACTGAAATACACTTCTGAAACGAAGAATCGTAGAATCTGATGTAATATTGAATAAATCGTGATCGTGCTTGCCGAATCGGAGTTTCTGTATCAATTTCGTATATTTGCATGCAAATGCACTGATCTAGCACGCGAAACAGCGATTCTCCACTGAAATACACTTCTGAAACGAAGAATCGTCGAATCTGACATAAGGTCGAATAAATCGTGACCGTGCTTGCCGAATCGGAGTCTCTGTGCCAATTTCGCATATTTGCAAGCAAATGTACTGATTTAGTACGCGAAAGAGCGATCCCGCACAGAAATAGACTTGTGAAACGATGAATCGTAGAATCTGATGTAATATTGAATAAATCGTGTCCGTGCATGCCGAATCGGAGTTTCTATGCTATTTTCGCAGATTCGCTTGCAAATGCACTGAGCTATCACGCGGAACAGCCATCCCGCACAGAAATAGACCTGTGAAACGAAGAATCGTAGAATCTGATGTAATATTGAATAAATCGTGATCGTGCTTGCCGAATCGGAGTTTCTGTGTCAATTTCGTATATTCGCATGCAAATGCACTGATTTAGCACGCGAAACAGCGATTCCGCACTGAAATTCACTTGTGAAACGACGAATCGTCGAATCTGACATAAACTTGAATCAATCGTGTCCGTGCTTGTTTAATCGGTGTTTCTGTGCCAATTTCGCATATTTGCATGCAAATGAACTGTTCTAGCACGCGAAACAGCGATTCCGCCCTGAAATACACTTCTGAGACGAAGAACCGTCGAAGCTGACATAAGGTCGATTAAATCGTGATCGTGCTTGTCGAATCGGAGTTTCTGTGCCAATTTCGCATATTCGCATGCAAATGCACTGAGCTATCACGTGGAACAGCGGTCCCGCACAGAAATACACTTCTGAAACGAAGAATCGTCGAATCTGACGTAAGTCGAATAAATCGTGAACGTGCTTGCCGAATCGGAGTTTCTGTGCCAATTTCGCATATCTGCATGCAAATGAACTGATCTAGCACGCGAAACAACGATACCGCACTGAAATACACTTCTGAAACGAAGAATCGTAGAATCTGATGTAATATTGAATAAATCGTGTCCGTGCTTGCCGAATCGGAGTTTCTATGTCAATTTCGTATATTTGCATGCAAATGCACTGATCTAGCACGCGAAACAGCGATTCCGCACTGAAATTCACTTGTGAAGCGACGAATCGTCGAATCTGACATAAACTTGAATCAATCGTGTCCGTGCTTGTTGAATAGGTGTTTCTGTGCCAATTTCGTATATTTGCATGCAAATGCACTGATCTAGCACGCGAAACAGCGATTCCGCACTGAAATTCACTTGTGAAACGACGAATCGTCGAATCTGACATAAACTTGAATCAATCGTGTCCGTGCTTGTTGAATCGGTGTTTCTGTGCCAATTTCGCATATTTGCATGCAAATGAACTGATCTAGCACGCGAAACAACGATCCCGCACAGAAATAGACTTGTGAAACGGAGAATCGTAGAATCTGATGTAATATTGAATAAATCGTGTCCGTGCTTGCCGAATCGGAGTTTCTGTGCCAATTTCGCATATTCGCATGCAAATGCACTGAACTATCACGTGGAACAGCGGTCCCGCACAGAAATACACTTCTGAAACGAAGAATCGTAGAATCTGACATAAGTCGAATAAATCGTGACCGTGCTTGCCGAATCGGAGTTTCTGTGTCAATTTCGCATATCTGCATGCAAATGAACTGATCTAGCACGCGAAACAACGATACCGCACAGAAATAGACTTGTGAAACGGAGAATGGTAGAGTCTGATGTAATATTGAATAAATCGTGTCCGTGCTTGCCGAATCGGAGTTTCTGTGCTAATTTCGCATATTCGCTTGCAAATGCACTGAGCTATCACGCGGAACAGCCATCCCGCACAGAAATAGACCTGTGAAACGAAGAATCGTAGAATCTGATGTAATATTGAATAAATCGTGATCGTGCTTGCCGAATCGGAGTTTCTGTGTCAATTTCGTATATTTGCATGCAAATGCACTGATTTAGCACTCGAAACAGCGATTCCGCACTGAAATTCACTTGTGAAACGACGAATCGTCGAATCTGACATAAACTTGAATCAATCGTGTCCGTGCTTGTTGAATCGGTGTTTCTGTGCCAATTTCGCATATTTGCATGCAAATGAACTGATCTAGCACGCGAAACAGCGATACCGCACTGAAATACACTTCTGAAACGAAGAATCGTAGAATCTGATGTAATATTGAATAAATCGTGATCGTGCTTGCCGAATCGGAGTTTCTGTATCAATTTCGTATATTTGCATGCAAATGCACTGATCTAGCACGCGAAACAGCGATTCTCCACTGAAATACACTTCTGAAACGAAGAATCGTCGAATCTGACATAAGGTCGAATAAATCGTGACCGTGCTTGCCGAATCGGAGTTTCTGTGCCAATTTCGCATATTTGCAAGCAAATGTACTGATTTAGTACGCGAAAGAGCGATCCCGCACAGAAATAGACTTGTGAAACGATGAATCGTAGAATCTGATGTAATATTGAATAAATCGTGTCCGTGCATGCCGAATCGGAGTTTCTATGCTATTTTCGCAGATTCGCTTGCAAATGCACTGAGCTATCACGCGGAACAGCCATCCCGCACAGAAATAGACCTGTGAAACGAAGAATCGTAGAATCTGATGTAATATTGAATAAATCGTGATCGTGCTTGCCGAATCGGAGTTTCTGTGTCAATTTCGTATATTTGCATGCAAATGCACTGATTTAGCACGCGAAACAGCGATTCCGCACTGAAATTCACTTGTGAAACGACGAATCGTCGAATCTGACATAAACTTGAATCAATCGTGTCCGTGCTTGTTTAATCGGTGTTTCTGTGCCAATTTCGCATATTTGCATGCAAATGAACTGTTCTAGCACGCGAAACAGCGATTCCGCCCTGAAATACACTTCTGAGACGAAGAACCGTCGAATCTGACATAAGGTCGAATAAATCGTGATCGTGCTTGCCGAATCGGAGTTTCTGTGCCAATTTCGCATATTCGCATGCAAATGCACTGAGCTATCACGTGGAACAGCGGTCCCGCACAGAAATACACTTCTGAAACGAAGAATCGTCGAATCTGACGTAAGTCGAATAAATCGTGACCGTGCTTGCCGAATCGGAGTTGCTGTGTCAATTTCGCATATCTGCATGCAATTGAACTGATCTAGCACGCGAAACAACGATACCGCACTGAAATACACTTCTGAAACGAAGAATCGTAGAATCTGATGTAATATTGAATAAATCGTGTCCGTGCTTGCCGAATCGGAGTTTCCGTGCCAATTTCGTATATTTGCATGCAAATGCACTGATCTAGCACGCGAAACAGCGATTCCGCACTGAAATTCACTTGTGAAGCGACGAATCGTCGAATCTGACATAAACTTGAATCAATCGTGTCCGTGCTTGTTGAATCAGTGTTTCTGTGCCAATTTCGTATATTTGCATGCAAATGCACTGATCTAGCACGCGAAACAGCGATTCCGCACTGAAATTCACTTGTGAAACGACGAATCGTCGAATCTGACATAAACTTGAATCAATCGTGTCCGTGCTTGTTGGATCGGTGTTTCTGTGCCAATTTCGCATATTTGCATGCAAATGAACTGATCTAGCACGCGAAACAACGATCCCGCACAGAAATAGACTTGTGAAACGGAGAATCGTAGAATCTGATGTAATATTGAATAAATCGTGTCCGTGCTTGCCGAATCGGAGTTTCTGTGCTAATTTCGCATATTCGCTTGCAAATGCACTGAGTTATCACGCGGGACAGCCATCCCGCACAGAAATAGACCTGTGAAACGAAGAATCGTAGAATCTGATGTAATATTGAATAAATCGTGATCGTGCTTGCCGAATCGGAGTTTCTGTGTCAATTTCGTATATTTGCATGCAAATGCACTGATTTAGCACTCGAAACAGCGATTCCGCACTGAAATTCACTTGTGAAACGACGAATCGTCGAATCTGACATAAACTTGAATCAATCGTGTCCGTGCTTGTTGAATCGGTGTTTCTGTGCCAATTTCGCATATTTGCATGCAAATGAACTGATCTAGCACGCGAAACAGCGATACCGCACTGAAATACACTTCTGAAACGAAGAATCGTAGAATCTGATGTAATATTGAATAAATCGTGATCGTGCTTGCCGAATCGGAGTTTCTGTATCAATTTCGTATATTTGCATGCAAATGCACTGATCTAGCACGCGAAACAGCGATTCTCCACTGAAATACACTTCTGAAACGAAGAATCGTCGAATCTGACATAAGGTCGAATAAATCGTGACCGTGCTTGCCGAATCGGAGTTTCTTGTGCCAATTTCGCATATTTGCAAGCAAATGTACTGATTTAGTACGCGAAAGAGCGATCCCGCACAGAAATAGACTTGTGAAACGATGAATCGTAGAATCTGATGTAATATTGAATAAATCGTGTCCGTGCATGCCGAATCGGAGTTTCTATGCTATTTTCGCAGATTCGCTTGCAAATGCACTGAGCTATCACGCGGAACAGCCATCCCGCACAGAAATAGACCTGTGAAACGAAGAATCGTAGAATCTGATGTAATATTGAATAAATCGTGATCGTGCTTGCCGAATCGGAGTTTCTGTGTCAATTTCGTATATTTGCATGCAAATGCACTGATTTAGCACGCGAAACAGCGATTCCGCACTGAAATTCACTTGTGAAACGACGAATCGTCGAATCTGACATAAACTTGAATCAATCGTGTCCGTGCTTGTTTAATCGGTGTTTCTGTGCCAATTTCGCATATTTGCATGCAAATGAACTGTTCTAGCACGCGAAACAGCGATTCCGCCCTGAAATACACTTCTGAGACGAAGAACCGTCGAATCTGACATAAGGTCGAATAAATCGTGATCGTGCTTGCCGAATCGGAGTTTCTGTGCCAATTTCGCATATTCGCATGCAAATGCACTGAGCTATCACG